>NC_142441.1:144775757-145078787 GCF_059453495.1 Arachis ipaensis | reverse complement strand
TATTAACATATTAAATTCAGACTTATTCTGTCATTAAATATAAATAAATATGTAAATAATTTTTATTATTAACAAAATTATTAGATATTTTAAATTTATTATATTTTATTATAAATAGTTTTTATATTTTAAATACTTTAAAAATTTAAAAAATTTTGTAAACATTAAATTTTACATATTACATATAAGTACTTTTTTTATTAAAAATAGTTTTTATAAATAATATTTTTAATTTTTTTAGTTTTATAAAAAAACTTATCAGATTTTTAACAGACATCGAATTAGATAAGACTCAATAATTAGTCAAATTTAGTACTAAAAAAATTAATAATAGATTATATGTCAAATTTAGACTAATTAACTACATAATAAGTTAGATCTATTTTTACTTTTAATGGTGAGTAAAATTATTTTGTATATTGAAAAAAAAGAAAAAGAAGTCAGAAGAGTAAAATAATAATTTCAAAAAAATGAGTGAATTTGTTTAGCTAAGACTCAATAATTGATTATTAACTAAATTGGCAGATTTTTTGTTGGCTCTCTAATATATTTTAGTTAATAATTAAGTAATGTTAGAAAATTAATATTTTTTAGATAACATCAGTTAAATTTTTTAAATTTTAGATTCTAAATTTTAAATCTTTAATTCTTTAAATTCTAAATTATAAATCCTAAAAAACAATTGACTAAAGTTGGTTCCTTATTTTTTTAAATAATAATAAGAAAAAGTATAAAAAATTAATTTTTTATTAGTCAATATTACTCAACTCTAAAATTTAGATTTATAATTTTAGATTCAGAATAAAAAATTTGAGATTTTTAATCTAAAATTTAAAATAACTAAAGAGAAAATGATAAATATGTCCCTGATCTTTTGTCCTACAAACATTTTTGTCCTTGACCATTGAAAAATACTTTTAAGTCCCTGACCTTCACAAAATTTGGACGGATCAGTTCCTCCGTCCAAATGCCTCCGTCAGGGACTGATCCGTCCAAGTTTTGTGAAGGTCAGAGACTTAAAAGTATTTTTCAATGGTAAGAGACGAAAATGTCGTCGGAGCAAAAGGTCCGGACCTATTTGTCCTTTTCTCTAAAAAAAAATGATTAGATAGTGTAAGAATAATTGTAGTTACCAAAAGGGTTGATAGTCATTAGGCCAAATCTTTTTGGCATCTTGAACAGCAGAACCAATGATGGTGAATCCTTCTTGCCACATACGTTGTTGGAAGAAAGGTGTAATCCAAAAAGTTCCATATCCTGTTGGATAATCACGAGATCTAAGAGCCTTCAACTTTTGCTCTTTTGGAAGATCAAAGAGCCTCTTTGTCTCAACTTCAAGCTCTTCAATAACACTCTTCGATATGCCATGGTTCTTCAATTGGAAAGCACCCCAATTCTCACATGCATACCCTATCATTTCCATGGCATTTGGATCATTCAGGTCAATGATGGGTAACACTATTGACCCATCTCCATTGTTTTCAACTTTATCTTCATTTGATTCAGCCCATGCATGAGATTCAGGCACGGATTGAATTGAAGAAAAGTCAAGGGGAAGTTGGATTGGGAGGGTTTTGGTTTCAACACCAGAAGACTCGATTGTCGCCATTTTCTATAGGAAGGTTATGGAGATCTTTTGCAATATGCTTAATAGATTAGAACTTAATTGATGAGTTAATGATATATTATAAGGGATATTTATAAGGGTATGGAACCATTATTGAAATATACCAAATTAAATTTGAGAATTTATATTATTCTATAACAGATTATATTTTAGCGCAAAAAATATTGACGTAACATATTTTGGTACTAATATATATCTCTTTTTTTTAATTTATTTTAAGAATATATCTTTTTTATAATTATATAAAAATTAGCATATCTCCTCTCACAATTTATTAATTATCAATCATTTTAATTATAAATAATTCTAATTCTAATTATTAATTATTTTTAGGGTAAACTATATTTTTTGTCCTTAAAGTTTGGCAAAAGTTTCAAAAATACTCCTAAGTTTTATTTTGTTTCAATTTTATCCCAGAAATTTTCGATTTGCATCAAATATACTCTCGACGGCTAAATTTTCAAAAAATTTAAGACCAATCTAACAATAATGCATGAAAATTATGTTTGATTTACTTGTGTTGAGGGGTTGTTATTATAAAATTATTGTTGAATTGGTCTTAAATTTTTTGAAAATTTAGCCGTCAAGGGTATATTTGATGCAAATCGAAAACTTCTGGGACAAAATTAAAATAAAATAAAACTTAGGGATATTTTTAAAACTTTCGTCAAACTTCAGAGACAAAAAGTATACTTTACCCTTATTTTTATTATCAATCAGTCTAATATAATTGTTAATCATATATTATTGGTATTTATATGATATTTACACGCATTTATAACTTTGTTATGTACGTATGTATTAATAAAAAATATATTGATTGAATATTCTCATAATTATTTTTGTGCGACTAAAGATTATATATAATGTTTTTTTATCCTTCACGAGTCTAAATTTTAGAGTCAAAGTATTTTGTTTAATTTTTAAATATTTTATTTTTCTTTGACTACTTCATAAAATATAAATGTATCCTTTATTTTTCATCGAAATTAATCATTTTAAGAAATAAGTTATAATTTTTTTTATGATCTTTTTATTGACACAATCATTCTCTTATTCTTTTAATAATTTGAAATCTATTCTTACAAAAACTTTTTTTTCATCTAATGATTGTCTTTTACCGTAATTATTTACAATGCACCACTTATATAGTGCACAATTAAAAATTTAAATATATCTCTATTATTTGAGAAAAAAATATATCATAAAAAAGAATTTATGATATAATCAGTCTTATTATCAGTTAAAATAAGATTAAGTTCAAACCAACTAGCCATAAATAAAGAATTTATTTCACAAAGAATATTATTTTGTATTTACTTAAAGACATAGAATTTAGTTCAGAAAAAAATACTATTTTGTACTCTTTTAAAGACTCTCTAATTATGATAAATTTTGTTTTATTTTAAACCAAACAAAAAAAAATACTCCTAAAAAAAGAGATGATCCATACTTGATAAATATGAGTTATACAATTTATATTTAAATTAGTTGGTTTTAATATTTTTTGATGAATTTTTTAGAGGTAAAATTTTGTGCTTTTAATTTATAGATATGATAGAACTTTTAACTGAAAAAAAATTTATAATAAATTTAACAGTGCGATATTTTTATTGTGTGTTAGATGAGTTGTGGCAAACTAAAATAATTATAAAATATTTTTAAATTTGATTTAAGAAGTTGTTTTTAAATTTGTCTTAATGTATTATAGAAGTGGACTTAAATTGAGATTCACATTCGAAAAAAATTTTACAAAATAATTTATTAAGTATATATATAATCACATAAATAAAAAATATGTTAAATAAGTTAAATATATTTATAATATTTTTAGATGCATATTTCAAATTCAATGAAAAAATAAATAGTTTTGAATTAATAGTTAAAAATCAATATACATTAATTTATAATTAATAATTAATAATTATAGGTTAACGGTGGATAATGACAATAGATATGGTTAGAAATATCTCAAATATATAAGATTCATGCGTGAATAAGAAAACAATTTTTAGAAAATATTAATTATTAATACCATTAACTAAATTATGGAAATATATAATCAAAATGGATTATTATCAAGTGTATGGATAAGATCCAATATCATAATAATCCATTTGAGTTGGTCAAATAATTAATTTATTTATTTGTTTAAATAAATATTAAGATTTGAATTTTAGTTTGTGCATGCAATAATTTTTAAATAAATTTTAAATTTATGATGCATTAATTTTTAGTCTATCACTATGATGTACGAATACTGATACAAACACGGAACATGATACGACGACACGCGAATTTTAAAATTTTATAAGACACGGGAACATACATATGAAATATAAAGTATTTTTTAGATAAATTATAATGATATTTTGATATTTTATTGATACTAGAATATAAATTAATTTTTTAATTATTTTTTAATATCTTATTTTAATTATATTAAATATTAAAAATATTTTTTGTTTTAATAAATAATAATATATACTATATCTAAATTTATTTCAAAAATATATGTTAAGAATAAGACTGAATACGCTGACACGTGATGGTATTTAGGTGTATCTTCAAGTGCGTCCAGAGAAGAATTTTTATTTTTTATTAAGATACGGTTAGACACAGTAAATACGTGTGTCGGACGATTGTTGGTGAATGTCGTGTCCAAAATATATCCAAATACACGGACACGATAATTCAACAAAATCTCCCTACTTTGTAGATTTATCATAATAAAAAATACTATAAAAAAAAGATTCAATATAATAGTTGTCAGCCACAGCGAAGGATGAAAAAACAAAATAATTATATACACACAAACAATAATATTTGATGCAAATATATTCATTGGTAATACGTATTTTGGCACGGAATTGAAAAAAAAATTAACAAATTTGGTAATAATACGTAATTAAGGATTGAAAAACAAATTAAATTTAATCATGGATAATTGTAATTTGGTAAGAAATATAATTGATAATTGTTCATGCATGAATCAAAACACATTTTTCGAAACTACTTAATGATTAGTAAGAAAATTGATAATAATAATAATAATAATAATAATAATAATAATAATAATAATAATAATAATAATAATAATAATAATAATAAAATTGTTCGCTAGTATATGATATCCAATAGATATCATAAGTTCATAACTAACAATATTAAAAAATAATTAAATCATATATTGCAATAGATGTTAACTATTAATATTAGAGTAAACATTCAAATTAATCTCAATAAAATAAATTTTAGAACTTTTCGAAACAAAATAGACTCTTTATAAAGAGATAAATTTATTTTATAATAATTTTTTAAAGAGAATTAATTTGTGTGACAAAAGTAATTCACAATACTACTTATTAAATAATAAAATTTTTTAGAAATTAAACTGTTTCAATCTAAAATTTATTAAAGACTAGTTTAAATATTTATTTAATGAACAAAGAAATAATGCAAAGAAAACAGTGAATGAGCGATTTCTCTAACAATTTCCGCATTATGGAATACAGAATGGAAAATTATTTTATTTTAATTGTAAATTTAAAATTTTCAATGTATTTAATATGGGAGATGCTCCTATAAAGATGCGCAAGACGTCTTTTTATAAAGACATTTACGTGTCGTATTATTATTAGACGTATTAATAAACCAGTTATTTTTGAATTTCTTAATAAATTAGAATAAAATTGATTTTTTTTATAACAATAATAATAAATCCATTTTAAAATTTTAAGGATTTAAATGTTCGAAAAACAAAAAGTAAGGGATATGATTGTCTTTTTATCAAACAATTTAAAGATATTCGGTTTAGATGGTATAATTCGATCGGATCAAATCGGGTCTAATAATTATAATGCAGACAATTGAATTTATATTATTACTATAATAAACAGATTTTGTTCTGATTTATAATAAAAAATAAATTATTAACCGATTTAATAAAAATATCTAATAATAATATAATATGTGTGAACGTCTTTAAAAAAAATGTTTTTTAGTATCTTTATTAAAGTGGTCTCTTTTTTAAGTATATTTCTTCTTGACTCTCTATTATAATCGTTGTTGAAGATTTATATAATAACTGTTAGCATTATAAATTCATCGTTCATATCTTGTTTAGTCTTGCAATTAAATTTAATGACAATAATGTAAAAGTATTTTACACAATTTACATAATCAGATATATTTGATGATAAAAAAAATATTAATAAAAATTATCAAAATTTATTATTTTTAATTTTATTTAATACATTATATAATAAATAAATATTAAATAAAATAAATTTAAATTGTTTATATTAATTTTTTTATCTTCCTAACATTACTCTTATATAACAGGAGTTTGCTTATTTGTTAGTCAATATTTTACTCTTTTAGAATAATACAACATATTTTAAAAAAAAATGTAATGAAGAAATAGTAATATAGTATACATTTAGGCTACATTTAGAAAGAAAATTGAGACTGAAAGATTGAGATTGGAAAATAAAAATTGAGAGACTAAAATTGAGTTAAGTCTTTGTATTATATTTGGTATAAAATATATTAGATTGAGTTATGACTCAGTATTATTTTCAATTTAAAATAAATATAGAGATTGAAAAATAAATTTAAAATTTGAAAAATTAAATTAAAATATTTTTAAAAAATATATTATTAAAATTTCAGTCTCTATTTTTAAAATTTCAATTTTCTGTATCTTTACTTTTTAAAAATATTAAAAAGACTAAATTTTTAGATATAAAAACTAAAATTTTAATTTCAATCTCTAACTACTAAACATAATATTAAATTTCAGTCTTTTAATTTTAGTATTACTCCCCCGAACCAAACGCAATCTTAATGATGAATATCGTTAAATTAATAATAAATGAAGAAAGAGCAATATAGCAGACATTTAATGATGAAAGATATAGTAAAATTAATAATAAATGAAGAAAGATATCATTAAACTTCCAGAACCTCTATTTTTAAATTTTCCAAAGTTTGGGGGGAGGTTAATTATGATTTAATCTATTTTATAATTTTAGTCCCAATAAACACTCTATTTATCGTAAAGGAATTTCATTATGAACAATATTACATATTTAACTTTTTTTATAAATTGAGATTTAATTTGGATAAACAATTTAATTAAATTTTTTTAAAAAATAACTTAAATAATAAATGTTTATATTAAAAATAACTTATAAATAAGTTATTTTGTATTTGATTTTTTAGTTCTAAAAATATTTATTTTAAAAGAAATGTGATAAAAAAAATTTTATTATGAGAAAAATAATTTTTTTAACTTCTCTATAAGCACTTAAATAGCTTCTTAGAAAGCTACAATTTAATTTTAAAAATTATACCAGATATTAATTCTACTACTTTTTATAAGTAAAAGTTCAAAAAAAATAATTTTTAAAAGTTTTCAAACAGACCTTAAGTCCAACTAAATTACACTACTCATAACTGAATTTTGTTATATGATTTTTGATGTGTCAAATATTTTGTTTCAACCATGTTCACTCTAGAAACCAATTTCAAGTAAAAAAAATTTTCTTGGTTTACAAGAGAGAGTAAAGGCCCAAAACAAAACTAAATAATCAAGAAAACCATCCGGGGAATAACAATCCCCATGGCATCATTCATCAATAACTGAGAGACTCTTTCATTTTAGTACTCTGTCTCTATACCATTCTTCAAGCTCTAGTTTGCTAACTAATTGGTACAACTCTTCGTTTCTCTGTAAGTATGGGATATATGGATCTTCTAATTTTTGTTCAGAAGCTCTTTGATCCGATAATAGAGCACAATTCCTTCCTTGTAATTTATTTTCGAGGTTGAGCGACTATCTATAATAGCTCGAGAATTGCTTTCCACCCAAATTTCCTGAATCCCAGAGTCCAGGCCATTTCCAAACCAATATAAAAACCCCATAGTTTAGCGATGAAGGCCGAGTATGATCCAAGATTTTTTGTATATCCGATAATCCATTTCTCTTCATTGTTGCGAATTAAGCCACTACAACCCGCATTGCCTGGTTCTCTATTAGCCGCCCCATCTTAGTTTATTTTAACTCAATTCTCAAGCTGAGGCTGCTACTTGACTTGAATCTTTTTTCTGGGGATTGGCAAAGGAGACTCCCCTTTCTTCTCAATGGCTTGTTGTATGTTGTAGGCCAAATCTAAAATATGAATATGAGGATTCCATGGCTTTCTAAAATTTCTCTGAAATATTTTTAAATTTTTTCATTTCCAGAGTCTCTAGCACATTACTGGAAAAACAAAGTTCCAATCAACTCTGACAGAACAACCCTAATTATCAGCATAACTGTTTTTCACCCAGTCCATGAGGTTCTAGCTAAAGAATTCTACCATCCTTTAAGAGTTAATCAGCTTTCTCCAGACCTCTTTAGCCTTTTTACAGTCCCGTAAGACATGTAAGATGTTTTCTATACCATTGCAACTATTATGACACAGAGAAAAGGTTCCATACCATTTATGCTTTTTATCGCTTGTCAAGAGCTTGATGTGAGTTGCTTGCCAGAGGAAGGTCTTGATTTTCTTAGGGCATTTAATTTTTCAGATCAGCTTCCACACCTTTCTACTCCAAGGGGAGAGCACTGAGAGCATAATAGGTGGATTTCACCGAGAATTCGCCATCCTGAGAATGCTTCTAAGCCAAAGCATCAGGGGATCATTAAACTTCGGGATGGGAGTAGTTGCTAGTTTGTCTAGCACTTGTTGCAGGAGAATCTCCTTCAACTCTCCTCATCTCCACTTTCCTTCTTCTGTAACATAACATTGCACATTAGTATTGATATCATGAATCAACCTATTGGATTAGGCTAAATTTAACAGTGAGCTCTCTAGACTTAACCATTAGTCCGTCCAAAATTTGGTGCTTTTCCTGTTTTCTATTCTGTGCATCTTACTGTTGTCCACAAAGTGCCATAAGTAGTATAAGGATCACCATAAACCAGAGCTCCCAATTTTAACTTCCCTAAGATTGTTCGGGGTTTCATTGCCATATTTTTTTCATAATACCTTTGCCCATAGCGTGTTAGGCTTCGTTATCATCTCCCAACAAATTTTTGTCAGAAAAGCTTTATTCATATCCTCCAAATTCTTTAATCCTAGCTTCCAGCATCTTTGGGGAGACAAAGGGTCCTCCAGTTGATTAAATGTGCCTTCCTGAATGTCTCATTTGTACCTCAAATAAATTTCCGTTACGCTAGTTTCACATTGTTACACACAAATTTAGGCACTTTGCTGTGTTGCATGGCATGGTTTGCCATGGGAGAAATGACAGATTGGACCAGGATAATTCTCTATGCCATGGAGAGGCTCTTTTGTTTTCACCCCTTCAATTTGTTTTTGACTTTCTCCATGATATATTTGTATCTCTTGATCTTCCACCTTCCTTCCAACAAAAAAGGTCCCAGATAACGGCTCAACTCCTTAGTTTCTTTAAAATCAACGACTGCCATTATATCTCTCCTATACCTATCTGGAGCTCTACGAGAGAAGTAAATTTGTGTCTTCTTAGCATTGACAATCTGTCCCAAGGTCTTGCAAAAAATCCTACAGATACTTTCTTATCACTCGCATCTGACTTTGGGTTGCCTCTGCAAATAGCATCAAGTCGTTCGCAAACATCAAATGAAAAATCTTGATCCCATTTCTATTGAACATAAACGGCTTCCACTCTTCCTCATCAACCAAATCTTCAATCATATATGAAATTATATCCAAGCAAATAACAAATAGATAAGGGGATAATAGGTCTCCCTGCCTAATACCGGACAAGGGATAGAATCTATTCGTCACTTTTTCATTCCAAAGAACCTGGAAGCTAGAAGTTCTTACACAATGCATGATGAGCCTAACCAACTCTTGAGGGACTAGAAAATCAATGAGGCACCACTCTATAAAGTTCCAATTGAGATGGTCATATGCTTTCTCAAGGTCTATCTTAATGGCCATGAAGCCTCTTTTATTCTGAGACCTTTTTATCGTATGAACACTTTCTTGCACAATAATAATATTTTCGTGAATCCTCCTACCAGGCACAAAGTTAGACTAATTGGGAGAGATTCTATCGTTTAAGATTGGCTTTATCCTATTCGCAACAATCTTCATAATCACCTTATAAGTAACATTACACAAGGTAATAGGGAGAAATTGGGATATAAATTCCGAATGATCAACGTTTTGGAACAAGGGTAATTAAGGTATTATTGACCGCACTAACTTGATCTGTACATTCCTACACCTCCTTTACAAACCTGATCAAAATCTCACCCACAAATTCCCGATTCATCTTATAGAAGCCAGCTGAAAATCCATCATCCCCTAGGGCTTTAAGTGAGCCCATCAAGAATATAGCTCTCTCCACTTCATGCTGGTCACAGGAGCTTCCAGTCTTAAGATATCTTCATGTTGTACCTCCGGGTAAAAGTTGCTAGCGTTTCTCACACAACACCTATTCACTTCTGTTTCTCTAAACAGGTTGATAAAATAATTACAGACTTGAGACTTTAGTACATTTACATCCTCAATCTAGCTCCCATCTTCTCTTTTAAGTTTCATAATTCTGTTGCGCCTTCTTCTAATAATCATCTTAGTATGGTAGTAGCGGGTATTCTGATCCTCTTGAAGTATCCAATTTTCTCTAGACTTTTAAAGCCAAAATATTTGCTTTCTGTCTAGAATTTTTTCAAGTTCCTCACTTAGCTCCTTCTCTAGATTGTCTAGGTAGTCACTCCAACCATATCTTGGAGATTGTTGTATTCCTTTCAACCTATTCAAAAGTGTTTTCTTATGCTTGAAAGGTACCCGAAGGTGTTCTTGTTCCACTCCTTTATCTTTTCCCCAAAAGAGTTAGTAGAGAGATTTAGTAGAAGATTTGCTAACCAATTCTGTGATAGAAAACAATTAAAATCACATGTTGCATCCACATAAACTCAAACTTAAACATCCTGGATTTGGATTTTGGTTGGTTGCCCTGCATTTGATCATAATGGGGTAGTGGCCAGGTTTATTACGGGGAAGGATTTCCACCACAACATCATGAAAGAGAAGTCTTCAACTCTGATTATAAAATGTCCTATCGAGCCTTTTAAAGATGCAATCTTCGTTCTGCCATCTCGGCCCCCTTCAAGTGAATCTAGTTCCAACAAAACCCAAATTTATAAAGTTGTATTCTTCCATTCAGTCTCTAAATCTGCGAATCTGAGCCAAATCAAGGACTGCCCCTCCTTTCTTCTCACCAGCTTCCGCAATGTTGTTGAAGTCTCCACATACCACCTATGGGAGAGTGGCCATATTTCAAATAAACTGCCAGCTCTTTCTTCTTTTACTCTCCTGTGGATGTGCATATATTATTGTGAGGCACCATTTCTCAATTCTATCATAAACTAGGACGTGAAGAACTTGGCTGTGCCTAGTAATATCTTGAATTCTCATATTCGTGTTGTTCTAAAGGAGCCAAATCCCTCCCGAGAATCCATTAGCATCTATAGTAGTATTGAAAGAGAATCCTGTATTTTTGATAGAGTTCTGAGCTATTTGTCCCCTGTAACAAGTTTCTTGAATTACTACTATGTCAGGTTTATATTAACTATACTATTCTCTTAGAGCCTTAGTGAATTTTGGGCTCATAGCCCCTCTCGAATTTCAGGATAGAATTATCATCTTAACCAAAAAGAGTAATAGAATTCCTATAAAAAAAGTCCAGGAACTCAGCTCTTAGGGTGCTGAAACAGATCTAGGCCATCTGGGCAATGTGGGCTTCCTCATGAACCTGGGCCATGTAGGCTTCGTCATTTTCCTAGGCTATGACCACCTCCGTTCCTTATCCCATAATTTCATACAAATCTGACCCTGAGAAGTTGGGCCTCATGGGTCAAGTGGTTCAGGGCCCATTGCTATGTCCAATTGATCCATTGATATTTCTCCCAACAAGGTTTCTTTTGGGTTATTATCTACCATAATTTTCATTGGACTGACAATTGGGCTAGTTGTATGAAGGAATGTCTTATCTAAATTGGGCTTGTTGATTATCTTATTATTGGCGGAAAGATATTCAAAGAGTGTTCTTTTATGAGTAAAAATGTTCCTTTTGGGGTATGAGTTATGACGTTATCGGCCATCTTAGTGGAGTACGGATTTTGTCCTAGTTCATTTGCTCTTACTTTTTTCATTTGGATGCTTGTAAGGAAAGCTTTTAGGCTCTTTTCTGGCTCTCTTTTAGGCTCCTATATTTGTCTATCGCTGGCATGATGATTCCGACTAATAAGCTCGTCATTATCATGATTTGCCAGTACATCGTACTGAGATTATCCCCCACTATCTCTCTTTCAACCTTGTCCCCCTTATTCTTCCTTCCACTATTGTCCTTGGTAGCCATTTGTCTCCTTGTCCTTTTCTATTTCTGGACAATCATCCATTTCCTAAATGCCTGACTATCTGACATTATGCTTTTATCCTTGTCTTTTCCACTTCCTTCCTTCAAAATGCGTTCCACCGATGTTTGCATCCCTCTCCCACTAGCACCTGTTGACGGCGGGTGGTCTCTATGCGCTGTGTCATCTTCTTTTTGGTGCACTTCTTGCCTCTTCTT
This sequence comes from Arachis ipaensis, assembly GCF_059453495.1. NCBI lineage: Eukaryota > Viridiplantae > Streptophyta > Magnoliopsida > Fabales > Fabaceae > Arachis > Arachis ipaensis. Next base: position 145,066,546 of record NC_142441.1, on the reverse strand, counting down.
TGTCCAGCTTTCGTTTGCATGGCCGAATCTTTCACATGCAAAAGATATCATGTGGAGCCTCTCATACTCAATGTAATAGCTACATTCATTTACTAAATATCTGGCATTCAGGGATTTGTTCAAATCAAGCTCTACACATAACCTCGCAAACTTGTCCCTAGACTAATTCGCTATATTCATATCTACTTTAAGCGTCTTTTCTACCTGATTCCCTACAATCCAAGAAATTTCTTATCGTAGTATTCAATGGGGAGGTCAGGTAGTCGTATCCAGGCTGCAATCTTGTTAATTTTCGTCCCAAAGAGGTTGAAATTTGGAGTCCGGTATCTGGTCGTCAGATAGTGATCTAATAGCAACCACGAGCCTCCCTCCATATGTGCGAGTAATCCTCTCCATATGAGACACTTTTGCCCTGGAATTTGACTATGAGTGCATGTTTTCAGGACTGCTCCAGCCTTCTCAGCTCTATTGACATCAATGGTTATCATTCCATTTTCCAATCTCTTAGTAAGATGGCTGGATAGCTTTTTCTTCACGTCTTTCTCTCCTACGAACTTCCCTTTGAACTTGGCTCATTTCAATCACCTCCATAAGATCCTATAGGTTCTCTGTATCTGAGTCTTCTTCTGAGGAGTCATTCCCGTCACTTGATTCCTCTTAATCTTACTCTAGCTCAGCGCTACCCCTCATCACGAGATCAGCATAGGATCTGCCTTTTCCGTTGGCTCTAGTGAACCTTGTTTTGTCAATCATTCAGTCCTCCTCTCTCCCTACTCTAGGAGTCTCTCCTCCGTATCCCCATTTGTCATTCCTGAGCTTTTTCTTGCTCCGATGAAGTTAGTCAACTTCTTCAATGGATGTCGTTTTGAAATCGACGGTCTGCATGACTTTTTTTTTTACTTTCGCATAAACTTGTGGTGCTTTGGTTTAATTAATTATGGGATAAGTACGATTTTGGTCCCTAACGTTGAGGGCCAGAATCGAAATCGTCCCTCTTGTAATTTTCGACTTAAAATCGTCATTAAAGTTTTTTTTTCATATTAAAATCGTCCTTTTTATTTTTTTTGGACAAAAATACCCTCACCACTACTAACATAATTACTTCCTCCTAAACCACCACCACCAACACCACAACCTCCACCAACACCAACATACACCACCACCAGCACCACCAATACTACCACCAATACCACCACCAACGCTGCCGCCGTCCCCCTTCCCGTCTTCCCTTCCCAGCACCCCCACCCCCACCCTGCGTCACCCCCCCTCTCTGTCTCCCCTTCCCAGCACCCCTACCCCCACCCCGCGTCACCCCCATCCCCTGTCTTCCCTTCCCAGCACCCCCCCACTCCCACCCCGCGTCACCCCCCTCCCCGTCTTCCCTTCCCAGCACCCCACTCCCACCCCCTCCCCCCATCCCCGCCTCCCCTTCCCCCCACCCCCAAACAGAAACAGAAACGGAGAAACAGAAACTCAAGTAACAAATTAACAAACTCAAAACAGAGAAACACAAAGCCAAATCAGAAATTCAAAGCACAAAGAAGAGATCTGGACAAAAGAGAGGCAGCGGCGGGACGGCGAGACTGCGGCGGCGGGACGGCGGCTTCCCTTCCCCCTTCATCGTCATCATCATCAGAGTTCTGGAGGAGGCGGCAGCGACGACGAGATCACGGCGGCGACCACGGACCCTCCCCGGCGCCGTCCCCATTCCCCCTTCCCCTCTTCCCTTCCCCTCCCCTCCCCCTTCGTATACCCTTTTCTTCTTCCACCCCCCAACGCGTTTTTACGCGTTTTTTTTTTTTTTAATTTTATAATTTTTATTATTAAAATAGGAATAGGGGTAGTTTAGGAATAAAACAAAAAAATTTATTAAAAAGGACGATTTTAATACAAAAAAAAACTTTAATGACGATTTTAAGTCGAAAATTACAAGAAGGACGATTTTGATTCTGGCCCTCAACGTTAGGACCAAAATCGTACTTATCCCATTAATTATTATTCTTATCATCTCAAGTAAAATTTTGTTTGTTAACAAATGACACTGAAACTCACTGTGGGCGTACTACCTGGCTGGCCAATAAAGAATGGGCCAACTATATTGATTTGTATCGTGGTTTTGGTAGATGGGCTCATATCTTCTTCTTTTTTAAAATAAAACTTTATATACATTTTCAACTTAATGTCTAATAATAACGTAATCTATTAACTAAGTTGTTGATGGAATGATTAGCTCACTTGTCTCCTTAATCAAATATCCAGAGTTTAAATTTCACTTTATATATACAATATTTAATTGGTCTTCGATAAAACGAATTATCCTTTGGCTTGTCGAGAGAGATACCATGAAAAAATAATAAACAAACTACTACAACTACTATTATTAGTATGTATCATAAAATAAAGAAAAAATTTCACTCCCTTTTTCTAAGAGATGCTAAAATGACACTCAAATTTTTTCTATTTATAAAATATATTTTTTTTCTTATAATTTTTTTAAAAAATCTCCTCTTTAACTTATTTAAAATTTTGTGTTAACTAATGTCAACTTTATCTATTTTTTTTAAAAAATAAATTATATTTTACAAAAATATCTTGTAACAAAAATTTTATTTTTTGTGATTAAATTTTGTATACCAAAATATCATTTAACAAATTATTTTTCTAATGATTAAATTATATTTTTATTAAAATATCCTTCAAAATATTTTGTAATGATTAAATTATGATGTCAATGCATATTAATTTTACATTAAATTAAAAAATTCTTCCTGAGACTAATAGAAAAAAAAATATTAAACCAAACTTGCAAAACCATGTTTAATAATATGCATTGATATCATGATATTAACAGTAAAACATGCAAAAAAATTGTTGTTAAAAAATTTTTGGTTAAATTATAATTTAGTAACTAAAAAATTATTAAAAGGTATCTTAGTAAAAAATAATTTAATCATTAAAAAATATTTTGAAGAATATTTTCGTAAAAATGTAATTTAGCCACTAGAAAAATAATTTGTTAAAAGATATTTTGGTAAACAAAATTTAATTATAAAAAATTAAATTTTTGATAAAGGGTATTTTTGTAAAAAAATAATTTATTTTTCTTAAAAAATAAATAAAGTTGACTATAGTTAATACAAAAAATTTCAAATGAATTAAAGAAGAGGTTTTTACAAATTATACGAAAAAAAATATACTTTTTATAAATAGAGAGAAAAAAATAAAAGTGTCATTTTAGTATCTCTTTAAAAAAGGAGTAAAATTTTCTCTAAAATAAAAGGAAGTGGTTTTTTAATATAACTAAACAAATACTCATTTAGTCACCAAACAACTTTTAAAAGTCACCAACAAAAAAAAATACTCATTTAACAGTAAGTAATGTTAGACAAAAAAAAATAGTGTCAATAACTACTTTAAAGATGACTACTTTTAAAAATCAAGGTTAAATTTTTTCGCTCTACTATTGGATCAATTATCTTGTATGGGACAAATATCTTGTATGGGACAAAATATTAGGTATGAAAATGAACATAAAAACATAAATTTAGTGGGTGCTTCAAAAGATAAATACTAATACTTGAAGAGATAAAAATAAGAAAAAAATAACTATTTGTACCTATAAACTTTACGAACGCTGACAAAAATATCCATTAAACAAAAAATTAACGTTATACTTATAAAAGATAGATTTTATGTGACAAAAATATAAAAACCTAACATTTTGATGTCTTTTTAATAAAATTTTCAAATTATCCATAAATCAACAAAAAATTAAAATTTGAATGCTTTTGTCACACAACCTATTTTCATGGGTATAACATTAATTTCCTTGTTTGATGAGTATTTTTATTAATGTTCGTAAAATTTATGAGTACGAATAATTGTTTTTCCACAAAATATTTAGTGGATATAAAAAAAAAAAGTTAAAGTGATGTCTATTATTAAAAAGATAGTAAAATCTCACCTTAGGTTATTTGACCATATTGAAAAAGATTAGGACAACATCAAGAAGATAAATAAAATGAAATGATAATATGATAGTTAAGAGCAGAGACATATAAAAAGACTCTAAATAAGTTGATGAAAAGTGATAGAAACATAAATGGATTGAATACTGACAATCTGACATGATTCATAACAAATCGTCTGATTTATATGAACAAAAATATTTTTCAATTGGGTATTTGCACTCCCAAGAACATTTTACAAGTAAACACTTTTCAAAAATCGTATTTTGTTCTTCCGCTTGCTAAAATGAGGCACAACATATCTGGGATATCAAGAGAAGAGGAATAAAAATTCCAAGACTCGAGCATTAATCGTTTTCTTGATCCTTTAAAATGAACAACCTGCGAATCATAAACACAGGGATAAATTAGGGTTAAAATCTCACAAGACAATGTAGATATTTTTCTAAAACACCAAATGAAGTGCATTCAGATACATCACCGAAATGGTAGATAAAAAATATCTTTCCTTTTCCCCAGTAAATTACCATTTTGACTCACAAAATATTAGTTCACTACTCTCTCATGGTACTCGAAACTCGAAAGATCGATTTAACTTGACAAATCGACCAAAGTGAGAACCGATTTGTTAGCAAACTAAAATTCTGAGGGCTAATTTAACTGTTAACATAATCTTTTGCGTACCTAGTGATAATTATCAATTTTTAAGGATACCGAATCATACAAGGATTAAAATGGTGATTTATTCTGGGAAAAAAAAGAGACGGGGGCGGGGTGAACCACCAGCTTGATCCTTAAAGGATCTACAAATCAACCCCCAAAAGACTTGTTATTTTTTTTTAAAAAGTATTAATGAAAAGACATTTTAAGGACTAATTACTATATTAACCATTCTGATAACACATGAGAATATAACATCTTTCTGAGTCTCTAAAATAATGGCATTTTAATCTTTTGGGGCTCAAAGTGGTGCTTAACTCTTTTCAATGGCCGTCTCAAGAAACATTGATTATAAGCTGTTTCGAACTCGAAATATACAAAGCACATTTAAGTCTGAAATATACCTTGACGTCCAATGGCATGCCACGAAACTGTCCAGCACCCTCTGGCGGAGTCCAATTGTACATGGCACAAGGTAAGAACAATACTTTAGTACCGCGAATGTCTTCGGTGAAAGCAACAGTTTTGGAAAACCTGTTGGCATCAAATTGAGGTTTGGACTTCACAACCGAAGCAAGCGCCAACTGATCTCCAAGCATCCGTGAAGCTTTCATGTATTCCATGCGGTAAACTCTCAAAACATCTTGTAGAAAAAGCTTTGCCCTTCATATATTATGAAATTAGAGGGAGGAATTAGGAAAATGGAAGAGCTACTGATTTTCAAACATGCAAATGGAAGAAAAATGATCAGCAAAACAATGAGAAAATAGAAGATCATGAAATTGATGGTACTATTAATTAACTTGCAAGGGGGGAAAGAAGCATATCAAAAGTATTAATTAACTTGCAAGGGGGGTAAGAAGCATATCAAAAGTATTTGCTGGTATAAACTTTTACATGTAATATCAAAGCATATCATGAAATTGATGGTACTATTAATTAACTTGCAAGGGGGGAAAGAAGCATATCAAAAGTATTTGCTGGTATAAACTTTTACATGTAATATCAAAACTCCTCAGTCCTCACTATTTTCCATCTTTTAAAATGACTTCGGTAGCATTAATGAAAACAGCAGAATGCTAGCATAAATGGTAGAGTTTAAGTTTGATTAATTCTTCATAGGAATCATTCATAAGCAATCTCCGAACAAATGTTTTAGCAGAATTGAGTCAGATCTTTAAACGTTCATCTAACCGCTTAAGCTTTTATAGGAGTTTCTCCTTAACAAGTCTAATGTAGTCAAAGAGAAAATAAATCATCATAAACAAGAGGCGCTATATGATTTATTTAGTGTGAACCTAATTACACCAACAGTTTATGGAAACCATGTCCAAAACAAAAACAATACCAGTGTTTTTCATGTTTGAGAAAACCTGAAACTACCAAGAGATGTGTTACAGGACATGTATTGTGAGTTCAACAGACAAACGATCTACTGGAAATTCTTTATTTTTGCAATTAAAGTGAAACTATAGAGACAAGATTGGTCATGATTTATTAAATATTTGATTTTTAATAAAAGAACTAAAAGGGTATCATTTGATCCATACAAGCAACCCCGTTATGTGGAATAAAGCATGGAGGTTATATATGAAGTAAATGTAGTTAAATGAAAATCACATACAGTCCAATTTGTTTACCTTAAAATTGCATCAGGAGTACCCCTGACTGCAATGAATCCCGAATTTATCGGTTGTCCCTTGTTGTTCCTAAATGTTAGAGCCAAGTCAAAATTCGGATGGTCATGAAAAATCTGCCCTAAATCATCAACCACTGCCATATCAGAATCGGTGAAGATGTAGTGAGTGATATTCCCTGGCCTCTGAGAAAGCATCTTATGCCGTGAATCCAAAAAGGCCTGTAAAGAAGGAAAAGACAATATCTTACCCTTAAGAGCTACATCATAAATTCTTATTATGTTAAATGACAAAAGAACAGTATGATGTGACTATATAATTGGAATATCAAACAGAAAGAATGACAAAGATAACAGAACCATTGGTCTATTTTTGTGCATGAGATTGCAGCCACTGGCAAATTTATAAAGTAATAATTTTAATTAGATTACAAAGACACATAAGGAGAAATGTTCAAAATAAACTCATACAGATGATCAACTAGTTTTATTCAAAATATTTTCTATACAGCAACGTGATCTTACAATATAAGACCTGATCCTTTGGAGCATCAATTTGTCTCGTGAATATTCACCTTGTATAGGATAAAGGGTAACTTGGCTTCTCTGTACTGAGAAGTCAGACTTCGGATCCGTGAGAATAATCACATTGCTCCGGGGCATTGCCACCTGCAGATGTCATCCATACCAAACGTTGAAGAAATTATTCCTAATATAGTTGTATCGCAATATATGCTTAAAGGAAAATGACAATAACAATACACTTCAATAAGTTAGACGCCCAAATATTTTGATCAACCTTTGATATAAGTAGATCGAAGAAAAAAGTATGCAACATAGCATGACTTTTGCTTGATGGTTAGAACAAATCAGACATAAAAAGTCAGAAAGGCTAGATCAAAGAATTATAGGATTGTCTAGGCACTATTTAATCTTTCAAGCTACAAAGTTACATTATGATTCATCTTCCAAGCTCACTCCTAGTATTAGTTCCATTTAATGAACTCCAAAAGTATAAAATTATAGAAAAAGATGAAGGACTTCATCAATCTGCTAGGTAACAGATAATGTACAGGCCACAATAAGCAAAAACAATAAATTTCTTTTGATACAGTGAAGTAAAGTTTTATTCAATAATTACCTTAATGAAGTTAATGAAGGCATTCAGCACGGCCATTGACCTCTCAACCTTATTATATGAAGCACTGCCAACTTCTGTTTTTATTGCTTTATCATCTGCAGTATTGACTGAGGAATTATAAATTGTAAAAACAGTGACAAATGCAACACTATCCTCCAAAGATGATCTTCCGTTAGAACCATGTGTTCTGTTAAGAGCCTTTGTTCCTGTAAATTGTTAACATGTAAAAGACAACACTAGAATTATGAACATCTGAAGTAATGTAACCAAGTTAATAAATGATATGAAAGTAGTGAATATAATCTTGACTTGTAAACATAAAAAAATCAGCAAAAGGAAATTGTAATTATCCAGATATCATTACATATATCATTAAACCGTAAAAGTGATTCATTTGTCTCTGATGGAAAAGTCAACCTTGGGGAGAGATTTCATGACAGACATGGATCTATCCAAAACAATATAATTACAAATTGGCTACTACCTGATAAACTGCTATTTAAAAAAATCATTTGGCCAATGGTCTAAAATCCAAGTACCATGTGAAGTATACATACAATTTTGCATTTCAATACCCAATTCACAAGTAGATTTTACAAGTAGCCCTATTCTAGATAATATAAGTTCCAAGACAGACATATATGGAGTTACATGTTTTTGAATCAAAGCATATAAGGAAATGAGACAAATAAACGTAGATACCTTGGCATTGCAATCGATTAGATAAGCCTTGTCCAGCCGCAGGACCAAGAACCAGATGATCAAATTTTTTATTAAGTTTCTCGGGAGGTTCCATCGTTTGTGAACTCTGCTGCAACTCCTTCACTGAAAAAAGCATGAAGTTTACTTATAAAGCACACTTGAAAGCAGAAAGACTAATAAAAAGGAAAGAAGGTATTACCCACCAGAAAATAGATGAGTAAGCAATAAAATTAGAGGAAGACCAAAAAGAAAACGGTGCCATCCCCTCATCCTTTTCATGCCCGATAGATGTAGAATACAATTTTAACGGAAACAGGAACAAGGAAGAAACTAAGATAGGTCCCGCAACCACTTGCGTCTCAGCTGCATAAATGATAAAAAAGAATTCAGGATCACGCTTGACACGAAAACAAAATGTAGATGGAGGGGAAAAAGAAGTAAATCAATTTTTTTCATTAAAAAGGCATGCAGTTCAACCACCCAAATAAAAGAGAAAAATAATAGAGGGCAGTTTGGTGCTATAAGGGTCCTGGTATGTGGGAGTCCAAGGAAGGGTTTCGCTGAAAGAAAAATGCATATGAAAAATGTGTGATTTAACAAATTTTGAAAAATATCATGGGCAAATAACAAGTGAATTACTTCAGTTAGCTCCACCAGAATAGCAAAAGCCTTTTGCTAGTTTAAAATGACTACGCTGTCTTCATGTGATAACCAAAAAGAACAAGAAATTACTATTGAACATTTGATTGGGTGTTGGTAGCAACACTGAAATTGCAAAGAAACTTAAAATCAGGTCTCCTAAGTTCCAAACATTTGATGGGGTGTTCAAAGTAACACTTGTTTATTGTAGTATTAGTGTCAACTAAAGTTGCATAAATATTATAGAAGTCAAATCCATGCAAGTTGATCCTGAACTGGAAATCAATGTCTTTCAAAAGAACAAATCTTAACAAGGCATTTTGAATGGTTGAAATTTAAAACCAACCTGAAACTGCAAAGAAAGTTACCATATGTTCCATGAGCATTTGATACCCTACCCAACTTGCTCTTCATTACAAGTTTGTGACTGGTGTAGAATTAGTGTCAACTAATGCAAAATTGCAAGATTTACATATTTAGAAAAATGTATAAATATTAAGAACATAAAGTTTATACAACTGAACTCAAAGTTGAAAGCAACATCTTTCATAGGAACACATCTTTTATATTCGTACTTGATGGGGTGTTGAAAGGAAGGCCTTAAATTGCCAAGAAACTTAATTGCAATAATCATAGGATACAAAAGCAGCCAATCCTTACACCAACTACATTTAACTTTCCTGCTACAATCACAGCCAAGTGAAGTGCAAATTTGCAAATTGCAATCAATGACTACTTTAGATTCAATAGCTAAGCTTCAATCTGTGAATTATCCTTCAACTCAACTTGTCTATGATGTTTCTGAGTCTTAGTCATGAGGTGAATGTACCTAAATCTCATACCCATTAATGGATGCTTCCTAATCAAGACATCCTTTCTATAAGCTTCCCTAAGCACAACTGTCTGAGTCCTAATCTTATTGGAAATGTAAAATATGCCAGGGTGATGAACCAAAGCCTTCTTAAATCTTGAGTCCAACCCCAAACACTCTCCATAACAAAGTAAGTTCCCTCGCTCTGTCTTCTTTGACACTAGAAGACAGAGCAACTCATGCAAAATTGCCACTATCCACTTCTCTGCCAGGTCACTACTTAGATCAAGATGAAATGCATCTTCATATGGGGAAATATAAGGTAATTTTTGCCAATTCTCAACCCAACTCTTCACTCTCTTTTCAAGATCAAAACCTTTTGGATAAAACATGGGAAATGAAATATCATGTCTTCTTTTGTCTCCACAATAGTCCAAGCTCATTGCCCTCTTCTCCAAGTCAGAGACAGAGAGCTCTTTTCTCCAAGAAACAAGCTCTAAAGCAAGCATTTCTTTTCCGGATGATGGATCTTCGATGCTACAAACATCAAAATAATCAGGGTAATCGGCCAAAAGAGTCTTAACATAATCATGAGGAAGACCCAGATCCCATTTTAGCTTATCAATTACATAAAGTGGCAATTTTCCCATACCAGCAAGCATCAGAAGCCTTGCAATCCTATGAACAAAGTCTACACGGTTAATGGGACAATTGTAGATATCCATTTCTTCTTTGTGTAGGCATAAAGCATGAGGTGTGAGCTTAACATGTGGAGGGAAGCCACGATCTGGTTGGAATTGCATGAAAATACAATGATACTTGTCTATAAATTTGGTGGTTGTCATGGAAAGGTTAAGGGGATCTTTCAACAGAGAAGCATTGTATAAGGAGAGGGATTTGGAAGTAGATGAAACTATTTCATTCTTGAAGGAAACGACCTGTTTAAGATCTTTCTCTTTAAGGATTGCATTATCAAGATACAAGTCCCGAACCCATTTGACCTTTGCATTCACAAAAGTCCTAACAAGGATGAACTGACGAGGAAGTTTGGAGGGGAGAGCCATGAATGACCAGCTCACTACCCTGTAAAGTAAAACACTCTGTCACCAGGGTCCAATTCTTCAATAGACTTCAAAACTTACACAGCTAAACTCAAAAACTTTAACACAATATAAAGTTGACCAAAGAACAAAACGTCCAGCACAAACTTTTGTGCCATTCAACTATGTTCTATTTTAATAGAATGCTATAGCATTGCCTAATCCATGTAACCCGCACCACCCACTGGAATAACACTTAATTGTTTTTGTCAACTATGTTCAGTTAAAGCAACAACGTGTAAGTCTTGTGATACCCTAATCTACTCAAATTGTGTAAACATAACCTACAGAAGAATTCTCAAATTATAGGAAAATTGCAACCGGTGAAGGGAGAGACCAAGTCAAGCCGTAAGGGTCATATGTGTAGTTGAAACATTTGAATCTAGGACGGATTCTATTACAAGTAGGTTACACGATAAAATATTCAGTATCACAGTTAGCAACACCACAACATCACCTTCCCAATGCAGCAAACAGAGACGAGATACTTTCCTTACTCTGTTCACCAAAAATACACAACGCGAAAATTCCAAAGTACAGATTTAAAAAAAAAAAGGGTCCAGACTTCATATAGAATGCTTCCAATTGTGGACTGCCTTAGGCAATATCACTGACACAACGGCATAGGACAGCAATTGCAGTGTGAACTGAAATCACATGAATTGCCAAAATGTAACTCAAGGCCAAAGTCAATTAGTCACTTATATTTTACAAATGCAAAGAAGACAGAGATCAAATTCGAAGTTCACACATCACAGCAAATGCAAACATTCCATATTTCTATTTTTCTAAGCTTCCTCAACAACCAAAAATTGATCACCAAGCAAGAATGAAAAGTTCAAACTAGAAGAGAGGAGATCGGCGAAGAGATCTGACCGGCGGCGAGAGAGAGTACAGAGGAAGTGACCGAGACTGGGTGAGCAGAGAGCACAACAGCGACGGAGAGAGGCGCATAATACCGGAGGGGAGCAGATCGGCGATGAGGTCACAGGTTGCAGCCTCGCTGGAGAGACATTACATAGCTGCAGCAACGGTGAAGAGAGAAGACATAGCAGCAGCCTCAGTGAAGAGGTGGGAGTGATTCTGGACAAAGAAGTGGGCTGCCGTTCGGTGTTAGGGAAGATTAGGGATTTGGAAGACTGGTAAGTGAATCGGAAATGGGTTGTGGGCTTGTGGCACAGAGGTGTCAGGTGATTTTCTTGATAATTTTCTAATCTGGTATGCGTAGCGTAACATTTTTTTAATCAAACATTTTAATACTTAATTTGCCTAATTTTAAAATTTTCAATTTATTCAATACGATTCTAATTTATAATTCGTGATTCAATTATAATTATAATTACTAAAATATTTTTTTAATTCGTTTTTAAAATATTTTTTAATTAAATTAGTCATTTAAAAATTAAAATTTAATCATATTTGTCGTTCAGTCACTTTCTTAATAATTTTCTTTAAAAATTAATGTTGTTAAACGTTGCTCGACAACATATATATTATTATCTAGTCAACGAACTATAACTCAAATGACATCATCTCTCCAGTTCGAGTTTCACTTGTAACTTTGGAAAAAAAACATATGTATTATCTACCATGTCTAATTAGACATTGATTAAATATGTTTATAAAAATTTATTAATTTAGTCATTTTTTCCAATTACATAAACTCTATTCTGGATATGATTTAGCGATTAAATTGATAAATTTTTAAAAACATATTTGACCAATGTCCAATTAGACGTGTTAAGGGTCATATATACTATCAGTTAATGTTCGGTTGCTCGGAATTCCGGACAGATTGGAGTGGTGCTTCGGGTGAAGTGGGGGGAACCAGCTTGGGTTTGAGTCTGCACACGGACCGGTGACCTTCTGAACTCTTCGAGAAGTGAGGGGTGCCACCTGCAAAGACACTCCGACGTCTAAGTCAGAGAGTTTGCAGGCGACTATGAGAATAGTAAAAATGATGGTAGCGTACCTTGGGGGAGGGTAGGGTCCTCCCCCTTTATATCTTGTCAGTGGGGTGGGTCCCAAGAGGGCAGACCCACATTTCTGGATCCTTCCTTGCTCCAGCTGTCAGATAGCTGGCTCCCTGGATGAGAGGTACCCGGGTCAAGGTCCGGGCGTGTGATGCCCATAGACCGGCCATCCGGGTCGGGTGAGGGCGCATGCTGAACCGGGTTGGCCACGAGGCCAGTTGGGCTGGACCACAACACTTAACATTTTACATCATTAATACTTGATGAAAAATGTGAGTTCAAGAATAAATATGATTAAATTTTAATCTTTAATGGATCAATTTGATTAAAAAGAATTTTAGAGATAAATTTAAAAAGGTATTATCTTTTTAGAACTAATTTAAATATTAACCCTTATTTTATATAATCATTAAAAATTTTAGAGAAATTATTGTCGATCCATCTCAGCATGTGATTAACAATTTTATAATAAAAATAAGGTCAAAAATCAATTATAAATTAAAATACTAAACTAAAAATTAAATTGAATAAATTAAAATTTTGTTGACTAAATTAAAGTACGAGTATCATTTCAAAAATGGATCTAATGTTAAATCAAAATCAAATACTTAAAATTTATTCGTATTTTTATTGTCGTTAATATAAAAAATAATTATTTATCCTAACATGTTACCCAACGATTAAATATAGGTATAAAAATTTTAAATACACCTAATTAAAATTAACGAGGTAAATATCAAATCGATACCAGAAAGATTTTGGCACTAACAAAATAGTATCTGACTTTTGTTATTGACAAAATAATCCCCAAAAGCTTTTAAAATTTGACAAAATCACCCCTAACATGAAAAGATGACGTCACCTTGAACGGAAAATACTAACGTGGCTGTCGGAAGAGAGCTTTGACGGTGGTAGAGAGCTCCGGCGACGTTAAAACCACCACTAATCCCTCCTCCCCCTCCTCCTCCTCCTCCTCCTCCTACTCTTCCTTCCCACCACCATCCCATTCTTCTTCTTCTTCTTCTTCTTCTTCTTCTTCTTCTTCTTCTTCTTCTTCTTCTCCGACACTGGCGAGGGAGGCAGGACGCATGCGACGGCGACGCAAGAGAGTACGACCCACTGTGGCGTAATGGAGGAGGGTGACACGTTTTCTCATGGCCGTTCTTCACTTTCGAATCTCTGTTCTCCTCTCGCATCAACTGCTGCGCGCCACTTCCACCACCACCAACTATATCTCCAAACCCTCTTCTTTCCCTCTCTTCCACAACTACAACTCTCCAATCCCTAAGCCACAACAGCACCAACACTTGTCTCTCTTCTCCTTTTCCGATTACGACAAAAACCACGTGAAGAGTGTGGCGTTACTGGAATCTATGATGACCTCGAAGCCTCCCGCCTCTGCTACCTCGCACCCCACACTCTCCAGCATCGCGGTTAAGAAGGTGCCGGCTCGACCAGCTCTTCAACCTTTTCTTCGCATGCGTCCTCTTTTGCTGGCACTGAAGAAGAAGAAGAATAATGGGTTGGTGGTGGGAAGGAGGAGGAGGAGGAGGGGTTGGTGGTGCTTTTTAACGTCGCCGGAGCTCTCTGCCACCGTCGGAGCTCTCTTCCAACGGCCACGTTAGTATTTTTCGTTCACTGTGACGTCATCTTTTCATGTTAGGGGTGATTTTGTCAAATTTTAAAATCTTTCGAGAACTATTTTGTCAATAACAAAAGTCAAGTACCATTTTTTCAGCGCCAGAATCTTTTGGGTACCAATTTGGTAGCATTTGGTAAGAGGTACTAGAAGAATTCAGTATTTTCTTTGGTGGCTGGAACTAAAATTTTAGTCTCTATCCTTAAAATTTCAGTTCTTTCAGTACTTCTAAAATATAAGGACACAAGAGATGGGGACTGAAATTTAAATAATATTTTATTCCTAAAATATCCTCATTCAAAATTTCATATTCTAAGTCTACCCTTCACTCCCAACTCTATCACATCTCTCACCCCACCATCACACCTCTATCATCATTGAAGCATAATCACCACATCTTTGTCATCACCAAATTTTACCACAACAACAATAATAATTCCAAAAACAACAACAATCTTGTCAACATATATCAAAATCAAATTTATCAATATATATCAAAATCAAAATCACCAACTCATAACAAAGAGATTTTAACATTAGAATAAAAAAAGAGAAGAATAGCGGGAGAGATTGAGGCGGCGCAAAACTGGAACTAAGACGACGCGACGAGCACAGCAGAAAACAGAAGCAACACGGCGGACCCAAACGCGACGGCACAGTCCAACAGAAGTAGCACAACACGCCACAAAATTGTAGCTCGAGAGAACTAGAGAAAGCACGGCATGACAGCATTCGAACAAGGCGATACAGCGTGGAGAGAGCGCGACAAAGAGAGCGTGTGAGAAAGGAAAAGAGCGTGCGACACAATAGAACAACACAATGTGAAAAAAGAAAAACTGCTAAGAAAGAAAGAACAAAAACTGCTAGAAGAGAAAGAGAAATTGCCAAAAGAGAATAGAAAAAGAAAGCTACTAAGTAGGAATGCCAAAACTTTCTGAGACGTGGGGAATCTTGCGGAGACTGTTCCGAATAAAAATCTGACTGTGAAAATTTTTTCTTACAAAGATAGAGACGGGAGACCAAATCCTTCTGAAGCAAGCGTGAGAACCTAAGCGGAGATCCACCCCGTCCCCACTAATTTTCAAAATTCATAAATTTACTTAATTGTCCTTATTAGTTGATTTTTCATATATGTTTTTTAATCATTTCACATGTCATATATATATATATATATATATATATATATATAATATGAATTTAACTAACATCTACCCTAAAAATACATAATAAATTTATTATTAGTAAAAAATTTAAATATTTTTATTTAATAAATATAAAATAAATACGTTTAAAACTTAAATTTTTTATATATTTAATAAAAAAAATTTATTTTATAATCTTAATATAATAAATAAATCTTAATTTAATTTTATAACTTTTACATTAAATATAATATAAAACTTAATTCAGTGCTCGTGTCGGTCACTGCCTCCCTTCCAATTCTCGGGCATAAAAATTTCTTCTCTATTTTATTTCCACCTGTTCCTGCTAATGTTCATACTTCATTGTCCATCGATGAATTTCACAGTTCTAATGCCAAAAAACAAAAAACAAACAAAAACACACACACAAAAATACTGAAGTACTAAGATTACACCTACTGAATTTTGTTATGGACCAAATTATACAGAGAAGAAAAAGTCAAATCCTTTAGGCAAATTATATAAAAAAAAGTCTCGTTCATAACGAAATTGCATCTCTTGGGTAGAAAGTTAAGTATTCTAGACACAATTTTGGAAGAGAAAATTCGGTGTGTCATAAATATGAATAAATAATGGCATTTTAAAAACTCCCATCTCTGCATTTTCACTAAGTGATTTTTTTTTTTTTTTGCATTATAATATTTTTTCAATAAAGAAAATTTGATTGAAAATAGTCTACCGTTCGTAAATTAAAAGAAGAAGAATAATAAATCTACACAATACCAACCTAAATCAAATATAGAAGCCAGATAAACAATATGAATCCTTGAAAGAGCTTTTGCTTCTATCTCAAGCACTCTCTATGAACGGAAGAAATGAAACCGTTCGTTCCTTTGAGAATTTGACTTGAGCCGCCTCCGTCACTCGTCCGCCAGCTCCATTGCCACTTTCCCTCTTCCCCTGTTTCAATTCCTTTCCAGCCGCTCCCAACATTCCAAACCAAATGCTCTTCCACAACCCTCTTCGTCACTCACTATCTCCCTTACTTTTCACACTCAAACAAAAACCCACTCCTACATTCTCATTCTCCCTTCTTCATCACCACCACCGCTTCTCTTCTTCCTGGCTCTCCCTTCGCGGAAACCCCCTCATTAAATGGCCAACCCTCCCAATCCCTCAACACCCTCCCAATCCCAAACCCCAATCCTCCGAACCCCAACCCCACTCCAATTTCTCAACGCGCGATTTCTCCGCAATTGTCGATATATTCGCCGACTCTTCAATCTCTCCCGGACCGCTCCTCCATGCGGAACTGGATCGCTCCGGGATTGAACCGGGTTCAGAGCTACTGCTCGCCATGTTTGACCGTTTCGGTTCGTCGCCCAAGCTGCTTCACTCGCTGTTCCTGTGGGCCGAGAAGCAACCCGGGTTCAGACCTAATTCGAAGCTGTTCGACGCTGTGGTCAACGCTCTCGCTAAGTCCAGGGAGTTTGACTCCGCTTGGACGCTGATTCTTCATCACATCGATGATGGAAACGACGAGGGAGAAGCTTTGGTTTCCGTTGCCACCTTCAGTATCATGATTCGACGCTATGCACGTGCAGGTTAAAAAAAACCCGAATATTTTCCGTTTATGTTTTCGTACGTTTCAATCTGAATCTATGAAAGAATAAGATAATAATGTTGATAGTTTGCGAGTGAGAATTTTAACTCTTAGGAAAGTATAGAGAAATGGTTTAATTTTAACTTAAAAGAATGAAAATTTTCAGGTATGGTGCAACCTGCAATTCGTACATTTGAGTTTGCAAGAAAGCACAATTCAATTATAGATTCTGAGTCAGAATTGAGTTTATTTGACATATTGTTGGATTCACTTTGCAAAGAAGGGTCTGTTAGGGCAGCTCACGAGTATTTATGTCTAAGAAAGAAGATGAACCAGGGTTGGGTTCCTTCGATTCGGGCTTATAACATAATGTTAAATGGATGGTTTCGGTCAAGGAAACTCAAACACGGTGAGAGACTTTGGGAGGAGATGAAGAAGGAGAATGTAAGACCAACTGTTGTGACATATGGTACCCTTATCGAAGGGTATTGTAGAATGCGTCGAGTTGAAAAGGCGCTAGAGATGGTTGGCGACATGATCAAAGAAGGAATTGCACCAAATGCAATAGTGTATAATCCGATAATTGATGCATTGGCAGAAGCTGGGAGATTTAAAGAGGCCTTGGGGATGATGGAACGATTTCATGTTTTAGAAATTGGCCCTACCGAATCGACATATAATTCTCTGGTGAAGGGGTTTTGTAAGGCAGGAGATCTTGTAGGTGCTAGTAAGATTCTTAAAATGATGATAAGTAGGGGTTTCCTTCCAAGCTCCACCACCTATAATTACTTCTTTAGATACTTCTCAAGATGCGGGAAGATTGAGGAAGGGATGAACTTGTATACCAAGATCATCCAGTCCGGTTATACGCCTGATCGGCTAACATACCATCTTTTGGTGAAGATGTTATGTGAAGAGGAAAGGTTAGACTTGGCAGTTCGAGTTAGCAAGGAAATGAGACATAAAGGATTGGACATGGACTTGGCTACAAGTACCATGTTAGTTCATTTGCTATGCAAAATGCGTAGGTTGGAAGAGGCTTTTGCTGAATTCGAGGACATGATACGAAGGGGTATAGTTCCTCAGTACCTTACTTTCCAGAGACTGAATGCGGAGTTAAAGAAACAGGGTATGAATGAAGTGGCACAAAAGCTTCGCAATTTGATGTCTTCCATTCCCCATTCTACCAGCTTCCCAAATACTTACAGCGAAGACAACAATGATGCGCGTGCAAGAAGGAATTCTATAATTCAGAAGGCCCAAGCATTTTCTGATATGTTGAAAAACTGTAACGACCCTCGAGAACTCGAAAAGTATAAATGTTCTTCTGAAAATGATGTCTCAAGTGCGAACGGTTTGATAGAGGATATTGAGAGAAAGATAAGTGCCAAACGCACATCTTCTGTGATCTGATCTCGTCATCAACCGGGAGCAAAACCAAACTGACTGTGCGAATGAGAATCAGTTCGCATCTGAGCACTGAACCACATTACATAATGAGGGACATATCCAGAACAAAACGCAAAATATCTGCTCTGCATTAGTCAGCAGTAAGTGGTTAAGTAAACTGATTTAGAGATGTCTATATAATTAGGATTTGGATATTCTAATGTGACCTTGTCATCTTTGCATTTTTACCTTTCATTCGATTGCTCCAGAAAAATGAAATTAAAATGAGAAACAATAAATGGTGAAGATACTTGTCTTGGTCATTTTTAAAATGAGAGGATCCAAATTCATATAATTATGTGTAAAGCCTTGGTGTTCTGATGCAGAGCGCATGGCTGCAGAATATATGGAGCAAGTGAATTGCAGGAATATCAATAAGGAAGAACAAAATGGTGACCAAAACTAGCCCAAAGAGGATCATGTCTTCAATGATTTTGTTCTGAATGGTGGGAATATTCAATCTTAGGCAGGGTGCTTCGATGAAGAAAGTTGGACCATTTTGTCATCCCAACACTAAAAGTTGTCAATATTTTTACAACAGCGAGAGGAAGTTATATATATATAAGGAAATCACCCAAAAATGCAAAAATTTAGGCGGGAGACAAAAATAATCCCGAAGGAAAAAGAAATGGAAACAAGTGGAAAGTTTTAAGATCATGTCAACTTCGCAGTTGCCGCTCTAAGCATTGATGTTTGCTATCTAGTTGTTTCTGCTAACATAGATGTATTTATTTCACATTTGGTCATTTTGTCACATTTTTTTTCCAAGAGTGTTTTTTGTCGTTTTCACCTTTTGAAATTAATTTTCTTAGCAACTAAAGTTTTGAAAATATTTTGGTAGTTTATTTATTTTTCTTTCTAAGGCTAAGCTATTATTATTAAAAGAATGTGACAAAAGAACTATTTTTATAGCTCAATCCCTTTGTTTGTAATAAGTTAATTCGCAGAGACGTAGATACGCATGAAAAAGTTGTAATATATATACGTTTTAAAAATATAAATAATTTTAGTTTATTAAATTATATATCTATTGATGTTTTAAAATAATATTTGGAATATTTAATTAGTGTAGTTGATCTTGGTGGGAGAATCCGACACCGTTTTGTTGATATTATTTTTTTATTTAATTAAAAAAATATATAACATAATTTAATAGCTGTTAGATTGTTAAAATTATTAAAAATTAATTATTTGTATAAAATATATATTAAATATGTAAATCACAATAAATAAAAAAATATATATACAAATATATATTAGTTACTGATTAATTTTTTTATATATACTTAACATTTTTATAAACATATATTACATACAAGGTTAATTATTTAACAGTGTGAATCAATATATAAGCCTTAAACTTGATAAACGTATACTATTTAAATTCATAAAGTTTTAATTAATATTTTACTTTGTTAATAAAAATAATTACAAAGAATTGCCATATCACGATAAATAAAATTAAAGACATTACCCGTGAAAATTTATATTGAGCATATATTAACAAGAAATAAAAAATACTTTTATAGATTAGACCTTAAACTCTAATTTTTTTTATTAATCAAATATAATTATGCAAACTTAACAAATAAAAAAAAAATACGTACGTACATAACAAGACTCATATAAGATAAACTATAACCCTAAAATCCTAATTAATAGGATAACAATTTTTAATTTAAATTCTTTAAAAAAATTATTAGTAAAGTAATAAATAAAATACCATAAATATTGATTCTTATTCTAAAATTCAATATAATTCATAGACTTATTTCAAATACCTTAACATTCACAAGAATGTATAATACGCATGTTCTTCCTTCATATGAACTTGTAGCAATGATGGAATTTCGAAGTATTTGTTGCATATACTACAATTACTTGGATTATAAGTAACTGGATTGTGAGACTTGCTCTTATGGGCGCGCAAATTTTTTGAAGTTGAAAACTTTTTATCACATTGATCACACTCGTATTTCTTCTCTTGATCAGACATGATGAACAATATTCAATATTCAAGTAAGAAAAATATGTAGAATAAAATAGTAAAATAAATAATAAGAATGTATTGAACAACTATTATAGTATAGTAGGTATATATAGAAGAATTTGTATGGTTTAAAACAAGTGTTATATTTAATTTTTTAGTATTTGATTCACTTTCCTTATTTGAAGATATTCTTAAAAAATATAATATACATACATAAAAACAATGAGGATGAGATATAAATAAATGTAATCTTATACAAATTTTGTAATATTAAAATTGAGAAATATCACTCAAGAATCATTAGTTATGATGATATATGATTGATTGAGGAAGAAAAAACAACAGCAATAAAAATCAATATTAAAAAATTCTGAAATGTTAAATCAGTAAATAAATTGAATAAATTATATTGAAGGCTAATAATGAGAGCAAACAATTAAAATAATAGTAAAATCATAAAAAAAATCATATCTAAAATATACTAATATACTTTTTTATTTGAAATGAATATCAAAAGATATATTTAAAGAAAATTTAACTTGGTTATGTGTATTTTAGGATAATAACGTTTATTCATATATATATATATTTGGAATGTAGATTAAATTTTTTTAATAAAGATTTTATAAGGATAATATATCAACCAAAATATGTTTATATTGTTTATCTGCAGTTTATACCTTCACATTTGAGTATTTGACTCATTTTTTTATAGAGTTATATTTTTTTTCTAAAAATTTAGGATTTAATCCAAAGCTGAACAAAAACAAAAGAGTAATATTTTTTTTTTTATTATAATGTAGAAATTCTTTTAGAATTATTAGGCTATGACCCATGACTAAGTCCAAACCTAGTAGTATAGGTTAATAATAAACTAACCCAAAAAATAATTTATCACAAAAATTTTGATAAAACACAACCGCTAGTAACTTGAGATGAATGTAAGAGAGTTATGAGTTACTCTGATTCTAACAATCCCAAAGTCAATTCGACCCAATTACATATTTATTGGTTTTGATTTTTTTTTTTTTCACGTATTGTTAAAACATGAACAAATAATAATAATAATAATGATAATATCTATTATCTATCTATTATATTATATATCTCTAATTTTATAACTAAAATATGCTACATATCACTTTTTTTTTATTATAATTAGAATTAAAATTTTTTCTCCAAAATTAAGAAAATTTTCTCTCTTTCTTACTAATTTTACAACCAAAATGTGTCACATGTCACTCTCTCGCTGTAATTGAAATCAAATATTTCCCTCCAAAATTAAAGAGTTCTCCCCTCCTCCCTCTTCCTTTCTCTATTTCTTTCATTCCTTCAACCGCTCTATCTATTTTATATATCATTATCAATATCAATGACTAATTACTAATTTGACAATTAAAATGTATAACATAACATTTTTTAATTGTATTAAAATTAAAATTAAAATATTAAAATTGAAATTAAAATATACATATATCATGTATCATATATGGTGAATTCTATGAAATAAAAAAAAAGATTTTTCTATATGTGTATATTTGTGTTGTCAAAAGGATATAATGATAATTGACAAGTATTTAAAAAGAGAGTAGTTAAAAAGACACAATTTGACATGTTGCAGGTGAAATGTAATATATTTTATCTTATGTAACATATAAATGATGTATTGATTAAATAGGCTAATTATATTTATGTTAATTAGTTATTAAAAATAATGTTAGACCTGATATGATTTTTTTTATTTTTAAACTTTTTGAATGTCCACTCTCTCTCCCCAGATCACAGTAACAACTAAAAAAAAATTTTGAACCAATAAATCTAAACTAAAATTAATATAAACAAATCTAAGTTAATAATTTTTCTTCCAAGTCATGTTACTTGTCCTCCCCGTCGCCTTTGTCTTCATGTTCCACTGCATTTTTTTTTCCTACTCTAGTCACTCTCTTCCTTATTCCCTCTACCAACTTTCCCTCCTCTACTAGAATCCGTCTTTGTCTCACGGGTTTCATGGCATTTGTGTCACGCTTGGATATGCTTCGTTTTAGTTGTCTCCACTACCCACCACTACCAGATCTACTCCAGTTACCCTTTTCTTTATGAGTTATGCTACATGTACACCAAAATCAGCTATCAGTATAAAATATATGTTGGAATATAAATACACATTGAAAATAAATTAAATCACACATGTATTTATACACAAATATATTGGTGGCTGATTTTAGTGGCTAATTTTGGCATACAAATAGTATTTTTGTTTCTTTATTAGTGTCTTAACAATTAAACGGACTACAAGTATTCATGTGTATCTGTGTCTGCGATATAGACAGCGTTTGGTTGCTATCTATATCTTTCTAAGACATGGACACGGTGATACACGTCCTCTGTTTTGTTGAATGAGACACAAATTTAATGGACACGGTAGGACATAGATGGACATAAATACATAAAATTTGTGTACCACCTTTAAATTGAGACACTAAGACATAAACACAAGACACTAATTTTTTTTCTTTTTAATCCTTGAATAATTTTTAAATTTCAATTTTAACCCTAAACCCTAATAATGTTTCTTCCTCTCTCTCCCTCCCTCTTCCCTCTTTCCTCCTCTATCTTCTTCTGCCACTCCCTTTTTCTCCTGTCACTCCTCCCTCTACCACTCTAATGCGTGAGTATCTTTCCTATCTTTTCCTAGTGAATTTGCATTTTAATTGTTAAGTTCAATTAAGATTTAAATACTTTTTAGTCACTATGAATGCTACTTTGAGTTGTGTGCAAATTCTGTTTATTTTAGGTAGCATTCGGATGGATTTGACAGAATTTTTGTAGAAGAAGAGAAGAAAGTGAACGATGCTGTCAACCCTAACCTCCTTGCACTCCAACAGACATAACTTGAGCTACAAAGGTACAATTGACATGATTTCAGTGGCATTGGAAAGCTAACTTCTAGAGTTTTCCAATAATATATAATAGTATACACTTCTTCTCCAGCATACTCGGCCATACTGGCGCCTAACTTGGCTTTCCCCAAGTTAGGCGCCGAAAGAACAAAGCTTCAACTACTTGCTGCCAGGGTGGCACCTAACTTCAGAATTCTGAAGTTAGGCGCCAAGACAAAAGGGACGCCTCCAAGCCACGTTGCCATAGTGGCACCTAACTTAAAATTTTTCAAGTTAGGCGCCCGTTTAAGCTCAACCAATGGTCCCCACGCCAACTAAAGCAAGCAACGAAGATATTATTTAATTTTGATTAAAACTTTATTTTAATTACAAATAGGAAAAGATATTATTTAGTTTTAGAAAATATATTTTACATTAATTAGGATTAGATATAAAAGGAGAAGAGATATTGACCTAGGGTTTTTCTTCTTCTCCCCAACTTTTCTTCTCTCTTACCTCATTCCGCACTTTACAATTTTTTAGAATCCTTGTTTTCTCTCTGAACCATAAGCAACTAAACATCCACTGTTAAGGTTAGGAGCTCTGTTTATTGTATGGATTAATACTATTACCCTTCTATTTTAATTACTGTTTTGATTTCAATTTCAAGAATTTGTTTTCGTTCTTCATCTTATGAATTTGGGTGGAATGAAAGTATGACCCTTATTCTATTTGAGTTCTTGTGAATCTCGGGAGAGTTATCTCTAGAGGATTGTCTCGCTTGAACAACAGGCTCGATTGTAGTTCTCTAGAGAGTCTCACTTGAACAACAACTTAAAAACAAATTATCCTAAATCACTAATTATCTAGACTTAACGGGATACGCGACATATAATCCTCTTATATTTGGATAATTAGGGTTTCTGTGGCACATAAACTAGTTTTGAACTTAACCCTCTAATCGGAATCAAGTGACCAAGGAATTGGAAGTTGATGAAGGTTAGAGGAGACTAAAAAGGTCCAAAAAATTAGGGTTTAGTCACATATAGTTTGTCATGAATTGAATTTTGCATGATTAAAGTAGTTGATAAGAAAAGTTAATCCGAAAAATAAACATATCTAAAACCTTAACTGTTTTACTCATATATTTCACAACTCATTTACTGCTTGCTTTCTGATTTTCTGAATCTACGGTATAATGCAATTGAGGCCCAAACACCCTTTCTGCTTGCCTAACTAAGTAAATCACTCCATCATTGTTGTTTAGTCCATCAATTCTTGTATGATCGACCCTCATTCACTTGAGGTACTACTTGGTACGACCCGATACAATTGCCGGTTAGTTTGTGGGTTATAAATTTCGCACTAGCCACCACTGCTACCGCCACTCTTTGCCACTATTAAGGTGTAAGCTAGCTTCTCCATTGGCGGATAAATATTGTGCAGTAAATAATGATAACGATAATGATAATAATGTGCCGTAAATAAAGTATTAGATCCTCTTAATTTTTTTCTCATTTAAAAGAATAAAATGTAATATTTTATCATATATTTTATAAATAAAATAAAAATATATTAAAAAATAAAAAATTATATTTTATATTTTTAATTAAAAAATTAAAATGATTCATTTT
Source organism: Arachis ipaensis (assembly GCF_059453495.1). Classification (NCBI taxonomy): domain Eukaryota; kingdom Viridiplantae; phylum Streptophyta; class Magnoliopsida; order Fabales; family Fabaceae; genus Arachis; species Arachis ipaensis. The sequence goes on along the minus strand of NC_142441.1, from coordinate 145,041,580 downwards.
TTATTAATAGTCTTTAGTTGATCAAATTAAAAAATACCATAGATAATACAAAAAAAAAGCTTTGTTCTAAGTAAAATGACAATTAGATGTTAATTTTTACGGTTAAAATACGTATAAAATTAATTAAGCTCATCATTAATTGTAAAATAGAAAGTATTATTGTTTATATTTGACTAAAAAATATTAATTTTATAATACTACATAATTAAAGGAGGAAAAGAACCAAGTCAATAAGTGGGTGGATATATTCATATGGACAAAAGTTTGCATTTCACAAAAAAAAAATACAATAATATTAGAGAACCACCCTTATTCAACCAATAATTTAATTTCGGAGAAGAAAGTAGTATTTATTTTTAGCGATTAGTAGTTAGAGAACAAAAATGGTAATTTTGAAACACAAAATTTCAATTATTTTAATATTTTTAAAAAATGAGAATATAAGAAACTAAAAATTTTTAAAATAGAAATTAAAAATTTAATAATATTTTTTTAATAATTAAGATCTTAAAAATATTTTAGTAAATATTTTTATTTCATTTTCATATTATCTTAAACTAAATAGGATATTAGGATATATCGTAATCTTATACACTTTATCCTAAATATATTATAAAAATTTAATTTAATCTTGGTCTTTGTCTCCCTTCAAAATGCAGCCTAATGAATTGACCAAAAAAAAAAAAGTAATAAAACAAAAATAAAAGCCATATTTTTATTAAAATTATGTTTTATTTTTTCTCTCAACATTACAACTTTATTCACCACCGGTAACAACGTACTACCACTCTCAATTTCCATTGTCGGTAACCCTAAATTTTAAATTATAAATTTTATATTTTAAGTTAGTTTCACTTTTTTTGTTTTCAAATATTTTTTTAGTTGATTTTTTTATGTTTTTATTATTTTTAATTTTAGTTTATTTTTTTAATTATCAATTATTAACTATTTTATTGGTGAAAAAGTGTTGACACCAATAATTTTTCTGTAATAATTTATGTTAAAATTTGTTTTTCATAATATAATACTAAAAATTTTATGATCAGTTGTATTTTATTTGGTGAATTTTACCCATCATTCTTAAAATATTATGTAAAATATTTTTTATGATATGTCACATCTTACTTGAATATTTATTTTTAATTTGAGTTATTATCTTAATCATAGATTATATTGTAATTAAATTTTTAAAAAGGGTAAATGTATAATTTATTAAAAAAATTAGAAACTATTTTTTTTTTAATTTTTCAAATTTTCTTCTTTTTTGTTTTCTCTCAATGTCATTCAGCAACTCTTCCTCACCAGTCAGCCTCTTCTGAAGTCCAGAAGTCACAATTGCCAGCTCCCCTGATTCGTCTCGTTAGCTCCGGTGCGTCTCTAACACTGTGCCGTCGCGTCTGTGGCTCTCCTGCTCTGCGTCATTGCATCTCTTTGTTCCGGTGTGTCTCTCATCGTCGCGTCCTCGTCTATCGCTCTTGTCACTCCTGACCAGAGTATGCTTCGCCGTGCTTGGATAGGTTGATTTTCTCTCTTCTCTGCATTCTTTAAATTCCTTATCAATTTTTTTAGTTATTCAGTTGACTTATAATTTGATTACAATCAACGAGGTGGTACTACTTGGGAGGCACGACGAAGATGAAGGAATGGGGGAAGAGTGAAAGACCGAAAGCCATTAAAGAGGGTTAGGATACATCTTCTGAAAATGATTTGAGAAAAAAAAGCCAAATTTTAATTTTTAATACTTTAAAAAATTGCATAATTATCCATTTTAAAAACTAATTTAATTATAAAATAGTTTATCCATGGTTAACTACTCAATAACCAATTAAAAAATAATACATCACATAAAATAAATTACATATTACTTTATAAAAAAATATGATAGAATTTACCATTTTATTTATGTCGAAACTTTAACATCGATGAGCAACTACTCACTATTATAAACACAAAACACAGTTTGTTAATTCCTTGAAATTTTACTGAACGATATTTGATGGTGATTAAGTTAAAACTATCAAATTTAACAAAAAAATAAGAGTTAACCACCAAAAAACGTCTTCAAATTATTTAAATGTTGATAAAAATGCATCTGAATTTTATTATTGATAAAAATATTTTTAAATAATTTAAAAACGTAATAAAAATATCCAACAGTAAATATATATTTTCAAAAAATGTCTTATAAATTGAATTTTGATGTGATTTTTTACAAGCATAATTAAAAAAATAAAAAATTATTATTTTTATAATTTGGTGATTTTTTTTAAGTATATATTTGTTTGTGATTTTTTAAAAGTATTATTAGTTGTTAACAAAAAAAAATTACAAAAAATATATATTTAACGAAAAATTACCAAATTTTAAGGATAATAATATCTCATTTTTTTAATCATGCTTGAAAAAAATTATATCAAAATTCAATTTCTAATGTATTTTTTGAGAAATACATATTTAATGTTAGATAATCTTGCAAAAAAACTAACATTAAATATGTATTTCTCAAAAAATGCATTAGAGATTGAATTTTGATGCGATTTTTTGTAAGCAGGATTAAAAAAAGAAATATTATTATTCTTAAAATTTAGTAATTTTTTGTAAAGTATATATTGTTTTGTGATTTTTTTAAAGTATTATTGGTTGTTAACAAAAAAATATATATACTTAATAAAAATTTACCAAATTTTAAATATAATAATATCTTATTTTTATAATCATGTTTTTAAAAAATTGCATCAAAATTTAATTTTTAAGGTATTTTTTGAAAATATATATTTATTGTTGGATATTTTTATTGTGTTTTTAAATTATTTGAAAACATTTTTGTTGATAGTAAAATTTGAGTATATTTTAGTCAATGTTGATAGTAAATAACTCATTGGCCAGCGACAGACCTGGAGCTTCGATCCGCGACGAATTAGTCATTAACTTGTCGAGTTGGAGAATACCGTGGCCAACCAAAAAAAATAATTCAGAGACAGTTTTGGTGGTTAATCTTAATAATAAATTATTCCAAAAATAAATAAATAAAATTGGATGATCTAATATATTTTCTTAATCTCTTCTAGTAGTCACGACTCACGAGTGAGTATTCCAGAGTTGCAAATAAAAAACGGGATAAGAGACTATGTTCTAATTAAAATACACGTACATGTCTAGCTATTATTATTATTATTATTATCATCACAAAAGATTCAACAAGCTAAGTGAATAAAAAGGGTTGTGGGAGAGACAATAATTAATGGCTTCCATGAATATATTCACTCCCATTTCACTCCCCTCCAACAGCTACTTCTCCCGCCGGCGACAACCCATCTCAGCCCCTTTTGCTGCCGTGAACCCGCCGGAATCTCCTCCCGCAAAGCCTGAAATAGAGCTTGAATTCATTGGGGTATGTTGTTTTTATTATTAGTGCCATATATCTATACATTTATTTTGGATAAAAATAAGGTGATGAAAAGTTTGTTAATTGAACAATTATGTAGTAGTGTATGAATTGTGAATATTTATAAGATAATTTAAAGTAGAAGAAATAAAAATAATATGATTGGAATTATTGTTAATGTATTATTCATCAGCCGAAGGCTTCAAGTGATGGATCGTACCCTGTGGATAAAGCAAAAGAAATAAGTGGAGAGAAGCTGTTGAGGAACATAATGTTGGATAATAAGATTGAGCTTTATGCCACCTATGTACGTGTAACGTTTCCTTCCTTTCATAATTTACCCTTCTTCTTCTATGAATTTCGATTATTTTAGACCGCATACATATATACATATACGCTTTCTAAAATTAACCACATGCACCTGCTAAAATAATACCGCCTTATTAATATTATTTTTATGATAAAAATTTATATAAATTTAATTATTAATTTTACATAAAAGTAATACTGTAAATGAGTTCATGTCTATTATTAATGTTTACAATGCAATATGATTTTGACTTTTGACTTTTGAGCACCGTTTCAACAGGGCAAGGTGATGAATTGCGGAGGAGGTGGCAGCTGTGGAACTTGCATAGTAGAGGTAATTAAGACATTTAGATTGCGTTTAGTTTTGAAATAAAATAATATAAAATATTTAAAAGAATACATAAAAAATGAGATATAAAATTTAATATTTTTATATTTTGTTTAATAATAAATTATAATAGATTATAAAAATTTAATTTATTTTTATTTTTATAATAAAAAGATTAATAATAAAAGAATATATTATAAAAAATTAATAAAAATAATAAAAAATAATAAATTATGTTTTTTGTTAATATCTTTATTCATATCTTATCTATTAAATATGATTTAGTGTCTTTGTATTTCTGTCTTAATGTTTCGTGTCAATAAATGCAGCTTTATAGACTATATAAAGTACTATTTTATTGGGTTTTAAAAAGATCATTTTTTTTCTAAATGAGTTTTAAAAGAAAGAAATACCATTTTTGTCTTTCAATGATGATCAACTTGATAGAATATACCATTTGCTCATTTTGTTTTTATAAATAATAGAAAACGAGTTAATTTTTGTGAAAATATTTGTATAATTATTTAAAAGTCATTTTAAAAAACTAAGGCAAAACACCCTTTTCATATATTTTTTTTTAAAATTTGTTTGTCATTTGTATATAAAGAAATGATAAAACAGAATTTAGTTGTCATAAAATTATCAGTTTAGAATATAAAAATATATTTAAAATATACCACATCAAAATCTAATAATTTCTAAAAAACCTTGTTAGAGCATATCTCTTCATATTTGGTATGTTTTGTTAGATTAAGATAATTGTTGAGAGGGTCAAGACTCAAGAACTCAAAGCATGAATTTTTCAAGGCCCAAATGATAATTTACTCAACATTTAACTTCCATGGAAGCTCACACATTTCTCAAATAAAATTTGGGTAAAAAACAATTTACCTTCCATCATTGGTTCATATGTCAGTTATTTACTAAACTTTTAAAACTATAATTTGAGACTTTGAAATTCTCTCCCTCACACACATACATATATAATGTTTTGCCCCAAAAGTATTCTTCTATTAAGTAACAATTATGTTATCTGGAGGGTGGTTTTGGGTCTAGAGGTAAGGTTTAAATACCTTATAAGTGTTGTCGACGTTTTTACCTAAACACTGAAAATATCTACAAAAATTCTAATATTTAAGTTAATAAGAATTTTAGTAGATTAAATGTGAGTTGAATTGAAAAAAAATACTTGAATAATAAAGTATTTATAAAGTGTATAATAAGACTGAATGATAGTGTCTTTTATATAAGTGAGTGATTCTAGGGCCAATTAAGTTGTGGGTATTATATTTACATTTGGTATCAAAGCTGGTTAATTCAGCGCCTGGTGTTTGAGAGTTTGTAAGGTTTGAGAGAGTTCTCACATAGTTGTTTATTCATAGAGTCGGTATGGCAAACACTTTCAATATTGTGTGGTCCGGTCCCAAGTTAGATGGGAAACTTGATTATAGTTATTGAGAGACTTTGATGTCTACCCATTTGAAGGCCCAGAACCTGTGGAATTTCATTGAACCGGGTTTGCAAGAAGGAGCAGATGCTACCCAACAAAGGAGAGATCAATTGGCGATATCTCAAATTCATCAAGGAGTGGATTATACGGTGTTTGGCAAAATAGCAAATGCCAAAAGTGCAAAGGAAGCATGGAACACGTTGAAGCTGTCATACAAAGGCGTAGATAAAGCTCAAAAAGCAAAGCTACAGTCTTTGAGAAGAGAATATAAAAGGTATGAGATGTCGAGCTCAGAAACTGTTGAGCAATATTTTACTCGTATTACAGATCTTGTCAATAAGATGAGAGTCTATGGAGAAGATATGCCCGATAGCAAAGTAGTGGAGAAAATTCTTCGCACCATGCCAATGAAGTATGACCATGTGGTGACTACGATACTAGAGTCCCACGATATGAATACTATGACGATTGCAGAATTGCAAGGAACCATGGAAAGCCACATCAGTAGAATACTGGAGAAGTCAGAAAAATCAACCGAGAAAGCCCTGAAAAGCCGAGTGAATTTCAACAACGTTGCAGAATCAAGCCGTACACAAGAAGGACGAGGTCGTGGTTTTAATTTTCAAAGTAGAGGCAGAGGAAGTTTCAGAGGTAGAGGTCGTGGCAATTACAACCAAGGAAGTTACAATAACTTTACACCACCTAATCAAGGAAGAGGTGGAACGAATTTTAGGCCTGTCAACCGAGGAAGAAGTCGAGGCAATTTTTATCAAGAAAGAACCAATTTCAACTGCTTTCATTGTGGAAAGTATGGACACAAAGCAGCAGATTGCAGATTCAAAATGGTGAATAACAATCAAGCACACGTTGCAGAAAATCAGCATCAAAATACTGATGATAATCCGGGTACTCAAACTTTATTTTTTACAAGTAATTCATGTGCTGAAGATGAAAATATATGGTACTTGGATAATGCTTGCAGTAATCATATGTCTGGTAGAAAGGAGTTATTTTCTTCTCTAGATGATTCAGTTAAACTATTATTGAAGTTTGGTAATAGTACAAAGATCCCTATTGAAGGAAAAGGGCACATACCAATTAGATTGAAGGATGGTTCTCTGAGTTATATTTCTGATGTTTTTTATGCTCTTGAACTTGATTACAATTTACTGAGTATGGGGCAATTAACTGAGAAGGGATATAAGATGATAACTTATCATGGTTATTGCACTGTGTTTGACAACAACGGAAGGTTCATAGATAAAGTAAAGATGACTTCAAACAGAATATTTTCATTAAAAATTCAACATGTTAATCCCTCTTGCATGAATTCTATGATACTTGATGATAATTGGTTGTGGCATATGCGGTTTGGGCATTTTCATTTTTCTGGCCTAAACTACTTGTCAAGAAAAGGACTTGTTTCTGGTCTACCACGGATTCATATTCCCAATTATATTTGTGAGATTTGTCAACTGAAAAAGAAGCACAGAGATCCATTCCCTACAGGAAAGTCTTGGAGAGCTAGAAGATTACTTGAAATTGTGCATTCAGATCTCTGTTCTGTAGAAATTCCAAGTAATGGTGGTAGCAGATACTTTATCACTTTTATTGATGACTTTAGTAGATATACATGGGTATACTTTCTGAAGCAGAAATCAAAAGCATGTGATGTCTTTAAGACATTCAAGGCGTTTGTCGAAAAACAAAGTGGCTATAAAATCAAAATTCTCAGAACAGACAGAGGAACAGAATATCTTGCATGTTCAGAATACTTTAAGCAACACGGGATTCAGCATCAACTAACAACTATATACACTCCTCAACAAAATGGAGTTGCTGAAAGAAAGAACAGAACCATCATGGATATGGTCAGATGCATGCTCAAGTCAAAACAAATGCCTAAAGAGTTTTGGGCAGAAGCAGTTGCAACAGCAGTTCATATTTTAAACAGGTGTCCAACAAAGAGTGTTCGTGATAAAACTCCAGAGGAAGCTTGGAGTGGAAAGCGGCCTTCCATCCATCATTTCAGAGTATTTGGGTGTATCGCTTATGCCCATGTACCAGATCAATTAAGGAAGAAGTTAGATGACAAAGGCGAGAAGTGTATCTTTATTGGCTATAGCACAGACTCAAAAGCATACAAGTTGTACAATCCAGAAACAAAGAAAGTAATCATCAGCAGAGACGTGACGTTCGACGAGAAAGACATGTGGAACTGGAACACAAAGACAGAAAAGCAGCTGACTATAATTCCAAATACATGTGACGAAGTAGAAGAAAGACAACCTGACACAACTGAACAACCAGAATCATCTAGAAGATCGCAAAGAGAACGGAGACTACCTGCTAGATTAGCAGATTATGAAGTTGGCAATGACAACGATCCGTCCGATGAAGAAATCATAAATTTTGCTCTATTTTCAGATTGTGAACCATTGAACTTTGAAAAAGCCTCTAAAAACAATAATTGGAAGAAAGCAATGGATGAAGAAATTCATGCCATTGAGAAAAATGACACATGGGAGCTGACAGATTTACCAGCAGATAAGAAGCCAATTGGAGTAAAGTGGGTTTACAAGACTAAGTACAAACCCAGTGGTGAAGTTGATCGTTTCAAAGCAAGATTAGTTGCAAAAGGATACAAACAAAAATCAGGTATCGACTACTTTGAAGTATTTGCTCCTGTTGCTAGATTAGACACTATTCGTATGATTATTTCACTCTCGGCTCAAAATAAATGGAAGATACATCAAATGGATGTTAAGTCTGCATTTCTAAATGGCACTTTAGAAAAAGAAGTGTATGTTGAGCAACCTGCAGGATATGAAGTTCTTGGAAAAGAAGATAAAGTTTACAAGTTAAAGAAAGCTTTGTACGGGTTAAAACAAGCACTAAGAGCGTGGTACAAGAAGATTGATTCTTATTTCACTCAAAATGGTTTCAAAAGATGTCCATTTGAACATACTCTTTATATCAAGTTCATTGAACCTGGAGATATCTTGATCGTGTGTCTTTATGTTGACGATTTGATCTTTACTGGCAACAATTTGAAGATAATTACAGAATTCAGGGAGGCTATGATAAAGCACTTTGAAATGACGGATATGGGCTTGATGTCTTATTTTCTTGGCATTGAAGTGGTTCAAAGAGATGATGGTATTTTCATTTCTCAGAAGAAATATGCAAATGATATTTTGAAGAAATTTCAGATGGAGCACTCAAAACCAGTTTCTACTCCAGTCGAAGAGAAGTTCAAATTGTTGAGAGAAGATAAAGGAGGAGCAGTAAATCCCACATACTACAAAAGCTTGATTGGAAGTCTGAGGTACTTAACTGCGACTAGACCAGATATTGTGTTTGGAGTTGGTTTGCTTAGCAGATTTATGGAGGAGCCTTGTACCAACCATTTGCAAGCGGCAAAGAGAATTCTTCGATATATCAAAGGTACTTTAAATGATGGAATTTATTATGAAAATACTAATGAAGTAAACCTTATTGGCTACACTGATAGTGATTGGGCCGGAGATATAGAAACAAGAAAAAGTACTTCAGGGTTTGTATTTCATCTTGGTTCTGGTGCAATTTTATGGTCGTAAAAAAAACAACCAGTAGTAGCACTATCTACAGCAGAAGCAGAATATATAGCAGTAGCAAGTTGTGCAACACAAGCAGTTTGGCTAAGAAGAATTCTTGAGGAATTGAACGAGAAACAAAATACTCCAACAACAATATTTTGTGATAACAAGTCAGCTATTGCACTTTGCAAAAATTCAGTATTTCATGGAACATCGAAGCATATTGATATTCGGATTCACAAAATCAGAGAGTTGGTGAATGAAAAAGAAGTTGTGATCGAGTACTGTCCAACTGAAGAACAAGTTGCAGATATATTTACAAAGCCATTGAAGACTGAGTTATTTTACAAGTTGAAGAAGATGCTTGGAATGATTAATTCTACAAGCTTGATTTAAGGGAGGCAATGTTAGAAAATTAAATCAAGAGGTATGCAAGTAACAAAAGTTTAGAAAAGTCAAAGGCAAAATTCAATTTGAATTCAAAGTGGTTACAAGTTCATGGTTCATCACCAAGATTCTACAAACTTCTTGTGCTATCTATCAACTTGCATGGATTAGAATTTTCATGAAGCATGGTTAAAGAATTGAAGAAGTAAAGTTTGAGTTGAATATAATAATCATCAATTGGCTAGATATTGCTAGAAGCTAATATTGGAAGCTTGAAGATTTTCTAAGAACATTCAAGAAAATAGCACAACTACAACATTCTACAACATTGAAGAAATCCAAAATCAATTTGAATTGAAATTAGAAGATTATGGAAACAACATGAATGCAAGTTGAAAGAAGATTCATTGAAGCCAACTCATAAAATAGTGGTCATTACAAAATTGATTTGTGATTCATAAATTATTATTTAGTAGGAAGCATTGCCTATATAAAGGCACATATGTCTTGTGTATTTTGTGTGTTCCATAATGAAATGAGTATGTTTTGAAATTCTCTCATTTGCTTTATGTGTTAGTGAGTTTGAGAGATAAAAATATGATAGTGTCTTTTATATGAGTGAGTGATTCTAGGGCCAATTAAGTTGTGGGTATTATATTTACACTGAATCATTTTTTAGAGATGACTTTAAATAATCATAAGTGGTTATTTGATTTTCTTTTACAAAGTGAAAAGTTACACAATTATATTCATATTAAAGTAATTAGGTAATAATTAAATAGCATAGTCTCTTCATACTCATTTAGAGATTGCGGGTTCTAATCTCTCTATCTTTGATAAAAAAAAAATTAAAATTGTGAAAAACATCTAACTTGCTTCTCAAATTGAGTCAGATAGAGGTAATAGATCCTATATTCTAGTCGGTTCGACCTGTATAAATGAAGCCGGAAATTATGGACTCACCAATGTTAGACCAATTTGTAGAGCAACAGCTCAATCTGAGGAGTGACTACTTGATCAAATTAAATTTAAATTGGGTCGGTCCTAACCCAAATATATTTTTTTGTGACTAAGAATAAAAGAAACACAAAAAAAAAAAAAACAAATTAAGAGGAAAGAGACATATTCTCTGCTAAAAACTCAATCAAATTCTACTAGGACAACAACTACTCTTCATAAAAAAATATTGCAACACACCGGCAGTTTTTGCCATGTAATCCACCGCCGCATTCGCAGTTATTTGGATTAGAGCCAAATTCACAGTCTAAGACCTGTTACACAGTTCTTGAATCTTGACCGTGAAATCAAGATGAACATCTAAATAGTTTATCAATGCAATTCGTCTCACAAATAATCTCTTTAAATCCATAATTCCAAGCTAAACAGACTATATACTATGACAAATAGCTCATCTCTAACCCAAATATGAACAAATATATGAAATTCTTTCCACTATGCATAACAATGTTTGAAGCTTATATACATTCGGAATTAGAAATATCAGTAAAAATATTTTAGTTCCTCAATAAATGAAGAATATCTTGAAAAAAAAATCCTCCATAAATGACCTACTACGAGATTTCTTTTTTTACTTTTAGGACTATTGTTTGGTTGGAGAGAATATGGAAGCATAATGAAAGATGAAACTAAAAAATGAAAAATGGATAGAAAAAGAAGTGATATTTAGTTTACAAGAGAAAACAGAGAGAAAGGGATGAAAAAGTACATGGGAGGCCAGCATTAAACTTTTCTCTCCACATTTATTCATTCTTTAATTGCAATTATTTATTTGTTTATTGGTGTGTTGCAGATACTTGAAGGAAAGGATCTTTTAAATGAGAGAACAAATACTGAGCTTCGATATCTTAAGAAGGCATGTATTCTATCCCTTAATTAAGGTGTGTATGGAATGCAATAAAATTGTAATTGATTTATTTTATAAATCAAAATTTTTTTACTTAGAAGAATTAAATTGATTTGTTAATCTTGTTAATTTACTTTATTACTTATCTCAAATCTTATCAATTTTTTTATAAATTTTTGTTAAAATTAAAATAATTTAGTGTGTTAAAAATATAAAAAAAAATCATTTTTTTACTCTATAAGTATTAATATAAAAGAAAAAAAAAGTTTGGAGATGGAAGAGGTGGTGGTCCTGCCAGCTGCCACCAACAACAATAGTCTAGTCTCCAGTGACAGCAGTTATTGGTAGTGGTAAAAGATTGTGTAATAAATAAAAAATAAAAATATAAAATCAAATTATTATATAAGTAAATCAATCAAATCAATTTTTTTTTGATCTCGCTAGAAAGACAATAGACTATTTGTACAATGTGTACAATGAGTTATTGAGTTACAAAATGAACATCCCCATACTATCTAGAATAACCATCCGAGTACTAGGAATAATAAACATCTTCTCAAAAAGTAACACTAATGGTACATAATCACTTACTGAGATAATGTGCAAAAAGGTAACACTAATAATTATATCTCTAATACTCCCTAAACTTCTATTGTACACATTTTACAAATATTCCATTTGCTCCTCATACTTTCCTATTTTTATTTTATATAAGTTATTACATACACAATAATTCATCTCAATCCATTTCAAATCAAATGAATTTAAAAAATATATATTTCCTTATTTTTATTTTAATAAGTTTACTTCTATCCAATAGATGATATGATCAATCAGAGACTTGTTGTTGAATGATTTACACACAGTTCAATCCAGCTAAACTAATTTTTGTTTGATTATTTTTCACTATTTATAAAACCTGAAATTACGTGCTAATCATTTGATTTTTGGTGTTTCTTTACAGAAACCTGAATCTTGGAGGCTAGCTTGTCAAACTATTGTTGGAAACAAGGAAAACTCTGGGAAGGTATATATATATATATATGAATTTAATTTTGATCCACTGTCACTGCAAAATAGTTTTACATAAATTTCTAATTACACAATGACATATCGATAAAAATAACTATTTTTTACCTTGACTGCGTAAATGGTCATAAAAAAAAACGGATGACGATGATGATAATGTGATGGGTTTCAGGTTGTTGTTCAAAGGATTCCTCAGTGGAAGAAATAATAGAGAAAGCAGCATGATGCAAGCTTTGAAAGAAGTCCACATATGTAACTGCTGGATATTATTATTTAACATTGTTCAAACTTCATAACATAATTATTGAAAATCAATGAGATCTGCAAATATATATATATTAGATTTGTTGCTAAAATCAACAATTTTTATATCATGTTTCTACCTAATGAAAGTATTTAACCAAAAAGACAGAAAAGGATTTCATTGTTTCAGTATTCTAGTGACTTTTACTTTTAGGATTGTATACAAAAAATATAAATACAAAGCAAAGAAACTTTAAAATTCTGTAATATATGTGTGTTTGGTTTGTCGTTGGTCAGTCCGCAACCTTTAGGTGAGTACGAGAAGACTATACTATTTGAGCTATACCTTATTGGCAACTAAACATGTATGTTATTAAATATATAAAAATAATATTTAATTACTATTATATTTATATATAAAATTTTAAAGAACTAAATGTTCGTTTGCTTTAGAATAATAAATTTACTTTTTTCTTAAGAGTTAGACAGATTACAAGAATTGGATCGAATCGAAAATGATTAATGCGAATAGAATTTGACGAGTGAAGGAGTTTTAAATTCCCGGATAAAATAACTCCGAACTTAAAAAATATTTTACACCTGCAAATAAAATTAAAATAAAACTTAAACCTTACTCTATCCAATCTATTAACATTCCGAATTTCTAACATATTGACTTGCTTAAGCTTGGAAACATCATAAAAAAAAAAACACAAGATGAGAAAAACAAAAGCCAATCTCAATATAACAACCATTCATATTTGTAAATGCTTTTTACACCATATAAATGGAGGGAAATCCATGATCATGAGGTCTTAGAAGGAGAAAATGAAGAAATAGTAGAATTATTATGATTATTATTTCCAATGAGAGGATGCTTGAGACTAGCTACATGGTCTAGTCGTTTCCAAGCTTCCTTTCGCTTCTCAGCTTCTAAGTTCAAAATGACCTTTTGCTCCTTGAGTCGAGAATGACAAGAAAGGAACAACTTCTTATCCATGTCCAAGAAAGTCTTTCTAATGTTATGAGTTAAAGTCACAACTTCTGAGTTCCAGTGGCTTTTAATATTTCTCTCTAAAGCTGGAAATATGATAGGTAGGATTGTTTGGCAGTTTTGAGCAATTAAATTCGCAATGCGCTCATTGTTCCATAACAAAAGACTCTTTTCAGCTACCTGAAATAATCCATCAATGTTTAATAATCGAAAAAGTATAGATAAAGAATGAAAATATTAAACAATATGAACAATGGATATATGGGCAGCTCTCGTTAATAAATAGTCATTAACTTTTGAAAATAACCAAACTGATCCATAAATTTACAAATTATAAATTTTTGTTTGTCCCTAATTCAACTACTGTTGAAGCGTTATAGTGTCAGTGTAGCATCCTAACAGTAAGATAATTTGGCTAAGATTTCAGTATAATCAAATAAGTATTTTAAATTAGTTAATTGAGCTCATTTTAATGTCTATATCAATATAAAATCAATTAACTAAAATAGTTTAATTTACCAATCTAAGACACTTATTTAATCATACTGAAGTTTTAACTATGTCACCTTAGTGTTGCAGGTGCCACATTAGCATTTTAACGATTCATATTAGCGTCATATTTAGCGACAGATGAATTAGGAAAAAAACGATATTCATGATTTGTAAATTTAAGAATCAATTTGGTCATTTTTAAAAGTGAACCAAAACTGAGAATTTCAAGAATCAAACTCCATTTTACCTCATTTCAAATATGTAAAATAATATAAGTTTAATTTTGATACATTGATAATGTAAAACGTTTTATATATATATTTAATTATATTTATTCTTTTGGATGACTATTTACACAATTAATATAAATTTTTTTTTTTGATATAATATTATATGATTAAATATATGTATAAAATTAAATTATTTTATACTAGTAGTACGTTAAAACTAAATTCAAATAATATCTATAAAACATGCATAAATATGCGACAACTAGTTTTTTATATACGAAATATTTTTGAAAATCAAATTGGCAAAGCATGACAATAATGACATATGTAGAGCACCATGTTATAAGTTATACAACATGACCATAAAGGCATTTTTTTCCAAAAATGTTATGCAAATATTTAGTTTCTATTATATTTATGGAATAAGAGTTTAATTTTGATAGATGCGTTGATACTGTAGAACGTCTTTACACATTCATCTAATTATATTTGTTTTTTTTACAACTATTCATACAGTCAATATAAAAAATAATTATTTTTACTAACATGATGTTATGTAATTAAATATACGTATAAAACTATTTTATACTGCTAATATATCAACATTAAATTTATTCAACTATGGATAAATAAAGTATAAAAGATTTACCTGAGAGTGTGAGCTATTAATGCAACACCCAATTCGCCAAAACAATGGGACCATGATCCTTTGGAACTCTACCATATGAATTGATTCCAAAATTTCTTCAATTTCACCCAAGAACAACACCTCCTTTTGGCTATTTGTTATTGGCCAATATTTTAACAAACCCCTTATCACAATGCTTGATAACTTTTGCTCTTTCTCTATAAATAGCATTATACAATATGATAATTGCTGAAAATACACTCCCAAAGATTTTGGCTTATGCAATGGGATCAAAACTCTCCACAAAAATATCTTGTGTTCCTCCTTTAATGGCAAAGTGAACCCACTAATCACACTTCCATAAAACTCTAACAACTCACCAAACCCACGGTGTTTCTCATTCTCATACACAAAACTGTAGAATATGTTGTTAACTGATTTTCGAATATATGATCTATGCATTGTGAATTTCCCATAGAGCCTATGTAGAATTGTCTTCAAGCAATCTCTTTCTCTTGGATCCCCGGATTCGAATAAATCGAGCAACTTCAATATAAATGAATAATCGATGTATTTCTTCGCAATTTTTACATCTAGACCCGGTGAAGTGATGAATTTAAGCAATAACTCGTAAACAAATTGAAGATGAGGCCAGGCCGAGTCGAATCTAGGTTCGCCATCATCACTATAATTCGGTGGAAAAACCCTAAATAGGTTTATGGTAAACATCCCACGCATGGCAAGGATGGTAGTTTCATTAAACTTGTTATTACCATCATACCAAGAGGCCACAAAATCAACAAGTTCAATCAAAATTCTCCTCTTTAGATCTCTTTGCATCATTATGTCTTTGTTGCAATTAGGGTTTGTAAAATCAAATGTGACACAGCAAAGGCTCAACTTACTCATGAATAGATTCAACTTTTCATCATTATTGGGAACATCCTTGAATGGCATGGAAGGTTGAGTAATCCCAACTGTCATATTCATCAAAAGAAATAATGGAACTGAAGATTCTTTTGTGGTGCTAGCTTGTGCTAAGGAAGAATCTTCATCAATGTGCGACCAACAGCCCGTTCTAATAAGGGCGCGTGACGAATCAATGGTGGAAGGTGAAGAGTCGCTTCGACTCGACTTGTCCGAATCATATTTTAGCGATTTTTGAGACTTCTTGCTAAGAAATTGCTTGAGCATTGTTAACCTAGAACATAAAATTTGTAGAATCCAAAGCTTTTAGATATGAGCCATGATGAACAAAGAAAATTAATGAATAAGGTCGAACCCTAAAAAAAAAGAGGTTAGAAATTACAAATTAGCAATGCGTGAAATTAAGGTGCACATTTTGAGACGGGTAGGAGGAAATATATGATTTTGAGGCATGCATTGAGGGAAAAGAAAACCAAACGATGAACAAAAAGAGGAACGGAAAGTCTTATTTAGAAGAAAATAAACGGAAATGATTGAAAATAATGGTTATGTTTTTTACAAAATAACTCAAGAAGAAGAATTGAAAGTAATGATAATAACTTTTCTACATATGAATTCAACTTCGCTTTTTTTTTTTCTCAGAACTAATAATATGACAAAAAGGAAAAGACAAACCGTTTTCAAATTTGGAAAAGGAAGATTGTTGGCGAACAAATAAGATCTAGACATTGGTGATGATTCTGATGCTTAACTAAGGAACGAACTTATTATTATTTGTACTTTTTTGTTAATGATAATTCATATCAACTCTCTCTCTATAAAACTGAAAACGTTAAAATAACACAAAAAAAGAAAAAAGCAAAACAAAAAGTATAATGGGTTTTCTGTTTTTCTTTCTATCTGCAGCAAATAAAAGCTGTTAATTTACTTATCCATTTCCTTTGTCTTGCAAAATTAATAATTAAAATTTATTCACAATGCAAGTTCCGATTTTAGTTTTTTTTTTAATATTTTTATTGTTGTTTATTAGTTTAGATGCTCCTTTTTCATGAAAAATATTATACTACTGTAAATAAATTTAATTATTCTATTATGATAAGTTTGATTATGTTAGATTTTAATTATTTTAGTAGTTGATTATTTAACTAAAAAAATTATAAATCGATTTGTATAAATATACATAAATACATGACTAATTTTTTATGGTGGTTTTTAAATTTATGACTTTCATTATTTTAGTCTTTCATATTTAAAATTTACTATACTGATCTTCGAGATTTAGCTCTAAGTATTAAGTCTCTGAATTCTTTTCAACGTTGAGTCAACAAATGATGAAATATTGAGTTAACTCTAATTTGTCATGCTAGACATATGGTTAAATGACGTCGTTTCATTTATGCGCTTAAACAAGACAAAACAAGATCGTTTTAGAGAATGAGAGGAGGTAAAATGGTTTGTACATATATATCGTATAAATTCTTCGATCTTCATCTTCTTATTTTTGTCTTGTTTAAGCACCAAAACAAAATGACATCATTTTGTGTCTAGCGCGACAAGTCAAAGCTAATTCAGTACTTCATTCGTTGACTCAGTGCTAAAAAAATCCAAAAACTAATATGGTACTAGACCTAAATCTTGGGATTGATCCAGTATAGTAAATTTTGGATATGAAGGATTAAAATGGTGAAAGTTGTGAATCCAAGAAACGACTTTAAAAATTTACTCCAAATATATAATAATTGATTTGATAATTAATTTTTTGTATATATATAACATTTTTGTTAAAAAAAATACGTTTCATTATATCAAATTTGTGTATGATATTTAGTTGTAGGGTAAAGTGCTATTTTGGTCCTCAACGTTTGAGTCAAATTTTAATTTGGTCCCTAAAGTTTTAAAAGTTTTATTTCTGTCCCAAAATATTTTAAATAGGTTCAATATGGTCCTATCGTTAAATTTGACATTAATAGTTAATCAAATGAGTGACGTCTACATTAATAACGTTATTAGTTAATTATATCTTCTTTCATGTGTTAGAAAAATAAAACCAAAACCTTTTTGTAACACTTCTTCTTCTCAATTTTATTTTTTGTACAAAATTTTAAATCTTAACATCAATCATCAACATTTCAGAATTAAAGAAAAAACTTTTATATTAATGATTATTGGTAGATCGATTTTACTTACATATTAAAATTAAATGCTATTGACTCTTCAATATATAAACTGCTTGTGTCAAATTTAATGATAAAACCATATTGAACTTATTTAATTTTTTTTGGATTGATTTAAGATGTTTAAAATTTTAGACTAAAATAAAATTTTTAAAATGTTAGAAATCAAAATAATATTTTACCCTTAGTTGTTCGTAAATTTTTTCAAAATGGGATTCTACGACGCCCACCGCAAATATAGTAAGATAGATATCCTTTTTTATAGGAACTCTTTTTTTTTCTAATGTGGTTTCTTTTATTTTTCAACTTCTTTCTAATAACAGATGAATCAAATCAATCCAATATATATCCGCGGGACAAAAAAAGAAAAATGAAAGTAGTGAATGAGGGAAACAAGGGACTAGCATCACAAATAACACTACTACTAGTGATACGATAGGATTATTATATTACAGTGAGGATTGTTTTTTAATGAAGAGTGAATATTATTTTTTGATAATATTAAATAATAAAATGTTTTATATCGTCACCTTTGTTAAAATGGTTAAAATGCGCTCGCCGCTCTTATAAAAGTGCACGAGTTTGAATACCATACCAATTGTCACTAAAAAGTGATTATAGCTAAGTTGGTTTATTTATGGCATAAGACTTTGATACATAAATATAAAATAAGACAAATTCGTTTATCTGGTTTGATATAATTATATATAAACACAATAAAACAGTATATACTATAATATTTTAAAAATACCAATTATTTTAATATTCCAAATCAGTCTTTAAAACATTTTTAATCGGACACTTTAGTTTGTAATAAATTTTGATCGCCAAATCAGTTATCAAACTTTTATTTCGTTAGATAAATCAATCCACACATTATATTATTCATCTATGTAAAACAAAACTAAAAATTTTAAAAATTCTTATATATATATATATATAATGACATAGACTGATTTGTTTATTTTTTTTTATCAAAATTTGACTTAAAGATTGAATTGTCTAATAAAATAAAAGTTTAAAAATTAATCTGATGATTAAAATTTATTGAGGATTAAATTTTTTGACTAAAAATGTTTTTAGAAATTGTTTTAGAGAGTCAACAAATAATATATCTGTAAGTATGATGAAAGAAAGAGGGATGAAGTGAGGGAGGTGAGATAAAAATGAAGATGATGAGGATGGTGATTTTGGAAGGCAATGCGAGAGAGATAAACTGACTAAGACCATCTTCAGTAGGGAACTCATCTAGTTTCTATTTATGGCCCACCTGTCATAAAAAATAATTCCACATCAGCTTTTGCGTCATAAACAGTAAATAGGAACTTAAAGCATCTATCTCTTCTCTATTAGGAGGAACTAACTTTAGTCCCTGCTGTGGTCCCATTTAATTAATTAATTAAAATACTTAAAATTAATGTAATTGATTTTTTTAATAATATTATTTAAATTTATAAATTTAAAAATAATTCACTATTAAAAGATATTAATATTAAATAAATTCATATATAATAATAATACACAATATATAATTCGAGATTACACTAACTTATAGTTTTGTGTTTACAATTGCTAATTTTAATAATATCGTTAGCATTTTAAATTTTAAAAATAAAAATAACTAACTCAACTAAGAATTATTTTGTAAGGTGTAAAAATTAAATTTATTTTTTAATGTAAGTAAATTTAATTAATTATAATTTAATATAATAATATAAATAATATTTAATATTAATTATGATATAAATAATTAATATAAATCATTAATTAAATAAAAATGTAATTATTTAATCTAATTAATTATTTTTAATAATTAATATAAATTATTAATTAAATAAAAATATAATTATTTAATATAATTTTTATTATAATTATTACTAATTTAATTATTATTTTATTATTTAATATAATTATTTAATTATTTCAAATTTTATATTATTATTTTTTTTAAAATAATTTGCCAAATGGCAAGTTATTATTGGTTAACTTGAGTCCCTGTTTAAAGGGACTCCCTCACCTTGAGACCCGTGCGGGAACTCATTCCTTCTCTTCTCCAATGGTTAGAATTCCTATATGTGAGAAAAAAGTGAAAGAGGAACTCACCATTGTAGATTTACTAGATTAAGAGGCAACAAGGGACAAATCTAGATAGGAGAGGGCTAGAGAGTATATTTAAAAATCTTTAAGAATATTAAAGATAAAATCATTCGAAAAAATAAATGTGTTTATGGAGATCACCAAACTTCTAGTCCCAATATTTTTGGAGAGTAGAAAATTTTGGAAACCAACATTATACAACTAACCATTAATATAAGAGAAAAAAAAAATGAAACTCTTAAAAACAAAAATACATGAAACTTAATTAGAAGAATTGTTTGAAATTCAGGCTCCACAATGCAATCTGGTTCTTGAAATTTAATATTAAACTCAATTTGAACTTCGAAATTCCAATAAATTCAAATTGGACACTAAAATTTATAATTATAATTCGCATTAATTCTGGTCAAATTAGATTATATTAAAGATGAGAATGCACTACCAAAAATTTACTGGATATCATCGAATTTATTGGTGAATTTATCTAAAAATTTTGTCGATAACTTATTTATTGTCAGAATAAATCTGATGGTATAAATTTTGTCGGTAATTATTTACTAGTGAATTTTTTTTTTCGATAATTTTTACCGTCGAATTTTTTCTGACGGTAATATAATATTTACTAATAATTAAATTAATAACTACAGGCAGATTTAACCTACAGTAAATTTGCCGTAAACTTAAATTTTAATTTTTTTTTTTTATAAATTTACACACATCATCTTTTTTCTAAAGTAGAAGAGAACAAAAGAATAATTCATACCAACCAGATAAATAAGTAAAAAAGATAAAATTAAAGTACAAAAAAAATATAATAACCAACTGCACTATACAACAGTAACCCCATAATCTACAAACAAATGACCACGACATTAAGATAAAATTAAGTTTCATAACCATTTTTCAATAACACCCTTGAGAAATTAAGATAATTCCTGTAGTAACACACTAACACTAACAAATGACCACGGTATTATGACTAAAAATTTATAGAAAATATTCAATAAAAAATAACCCATTAAGATTCCAAAAGAACCGAAAATGGAATATAAAATTTAGAGACAATGTTCACTGTGTCAATGTCTGGTATCATTGTATGTGACTTTGATTTTTTTTTTTTTTTTTTTTGAAAATAAGATATGAACATTAATTTTATAGGCATAAACAACTAAAAAAATGAACAAAAAATAAGCAAAAAATAAAAAGAAAGTAAAAGAGGAAAGAACTAAAGTAAAATAGGCATAATCAATCAAAGATCTGTATCTTTAATCGGGACCTGAAAGTTCAAGGATTAGTATTACATTATGTAGGGTATCTGACCATCAGGATTAAGGAGACATTACAAGGTAAAGCACTCTCATACCGTGACCAGTTAGAGTTGCAACCTAATAATCAAAATTTTATTACTTGAAATTTTTCACTACCATAAATTAAGTAAAATGTTACCTTTGCTAATGATGGATATTTCTGTACCATGATTGCCCCATGATCTAATTCTGGGAGTATTCATAAGTGCTTACTAGCTAAACAATTTAAAAAACATAGATGAACTAAATCTGAAACATAGTTAAATTTCTAATATAAACATTTTAATTATAAATTTTTTAATACACAACAAATTAAAATTAGATAAATTAGGATTTAGATTTAACTACTCAAAATTAATTAGTGAGTTATTTGGAGTGGCAGTGTAGAAGACTCTTTTAGCGTGGTGGCAATACAGACGACAAAGGTAACCAATCAGCACGGCTGCAGTAGAATTTTTTTTTTAAATAAATTGAAAAAAATAGAAAAAGAAAGAGGACAACATACTTGGAGAGAGGAAGAAGGCAACTCCTACAACATAAGGAGTAGCAACGACAACAGTGACGGGAGCGACAAAAGCACATGCGATAGAGTGACCAATGCAATGCAAAGGAGTTCACGTAGTCTTTTAACGCTGTTGGTGGTGGCTGACGCTGGTGGAGAGGCTGCCAGAGGTGATTTAGAGAGAGAGAGAGGGGGAGGGAGGGAGGGAGGGAGGGAGAGAGAGAGAGAGAGAGAGAAGTTCAAAAATGAGGGAGGAGATGGTTCGCGATTCGAATTTAGGGTAAGATTACTGTCAGATTTACCAGCGGATAAATCTGGCGGTAACACTTTGTGAATGACTAAAACACAGCATTGCACTAATTCAAATTATTGGCGGATTTATCCGTCGGTAATGATCGCGCCAAATTTTTTCCTCCAATTATTACCAACTATTTACCATTAAAAAACTAAATATAACGGTAATTTTTTACCCGACAAATTTATTGGCAAATCCGTCGGTAAATTGATGGAGGGCGATCGTCGGTCTAGAATTTGTCAATAAGAATCACGTCGAAGTATAGTTCTAAACCGACAACTAGTTCTCAATCAAAGTTTAATTTGGTTGTCACAAATTCAACCTAATAAAATTTAACCGAGAGTATTACTCTTGGGTCGTCCTCAAGAGAATGGACAATAGTGTGTATAAAAGTTGGTTAGAAATCCAGGATTGAAAGACATAAGCATGGATTTAAACTAGCAAAGCTTAACATAGGAAACTAAAATCCCAAGAAATTAAATCAAGACAATTAAAGAAATATCTAAGTAAATGGCAATCTAACAAGATAATATATAAATCTAATTCTATTGTAGAACTAATTAAACAACTAAAATTAACTAAAGTAAGAACCGAGTAATTAGAAATTGGATTTTCGAATATGAATTGCAAAAGAACTCTTAGCTAAGGCATATGAATTGAGATCACTATCCTTGTCTAATAATCATATATTGACAATTATGAGGGACCAATTCCATCAAGTCTACTTCTATGCTTGAAATATGTCAAATAGGCTTGATCAACATCAATCCATAAATCTCAACCTAGCTACTAATTAACTTAGGGTGTGTTTGGCAAACACGTTGGGGAGGAGAGAAGCTCGTTTGAGCTTCTTGAAAGTTTCACTTTGATGTTTGGCAATTTTTATCTTTGTGAATGCAGAATTGATTCTGCCTCTGAACCCACGTTTAGGAGAAGCTCAAATTTGTAGCTTCTGCGTTTCACGTTTCACGTTTCACGTTTAGGAGAAGCTAAAATATTTCTTTTTTACCAATCCTACCCTTCATTTTCTTCTATAAGAATGATACTAGTAACTATTATCTTCACAGTCATTCTTTGTAGTTCTTCCTACTTCTTTATAATTTTTTAATTCCATTTTTTTTTTCATCAAAATCGTTCATATTTATTTCAATCACTGACAAATTGAAATTTTTTTATTTTTATTTGATTTTATTCATATGAATTTTATTTACGTTTTATGGTATTTTTTTGTTCATATGATATATGTTGTTGGTTTTATGGAATTTTTATTATTTCTTATCTGTATAATTTTTTTTCTATTCTTTGATGTACTCTATTTTTGTTTTGTATTAATTTTTTTATTTTTTATTCTGAATTTGTAAAATTTGTAATTGTAATTATTATATACTACGTTTATTATCAAAATTTTGAATAATATAAATTATGATCCTATAAAAAAAGGACAAAATAAATAAAAAATTAATTATAAGTAATAATAGAGTCATAAATAATAAAAATTTATAGTCTAAAATAATACTAAATTAAAGAGCACTGACAATACTAAAAAAAATTATAGAATATTTTCTTTTTGTGTGACATTATAAAATTTATAGTACTCTCTTTTATATTTTTATTTTTTATTGTATTTATTTTATTTATATGATAAATATTTTTTATATTATTTTTTATAGTATTCTGATTTTGCAGGTATATAAAATTGATGTCTATTTTAGTAATTTTTCATCTAAAAGTGATTTTGAGTAGTATAATCCAAACAACATTTATTTTATTATAATCAATTTTGATATAAAGATTACCAAACATAAATCACGTTAACCCAAACTAACTTATCATCAAAATCAATTTTACAAAATCAATTTTATGTAAACTCTGTTTTGCAAACTGTAATCCAAACACACACTTAGTAGTAGACTAGTGTTAATGGATATCAAATTGACCAACAAGAGTTCCCAAATCATCAATCCAATTAGACCCAGTTACTCAAAATTACTCAATTCCCTTAGCTTAAGCCAAGACTATATGAAACTACTCCATAACTAGTGAAAACAATTTATCAAACACTTGATGTGTAATAGTCTAAGACATAACTAAATTGCAAAATTAAATAGAAATTAAAGCTACCAACTAACAATTATCAACAATAACAACTCAACTAAAACTATAACACATAAAAACCTCAATGCATTAACGAGAATTCAAAATTAACAAGGTCCACAAAATGAGAAATAAGAGATAACTAAGGAGAAGAACACAATACTAACAAAGGAATTAAGTAAAATTAGAACTAGAGAAACTAAAATTAAGACAATAAAATTAGAATTAACAAGTTCTAATTCAAAAATTCAAACAAAAGATAATCAAAAGGCACTAAACCTAGAGAGAAGTGGGAGTTTCTTTCTCTAGAAAATAAAGAACAAAAACTAGCTAAATTAAGTCTAATTGTGTGTATGCTTTATTGACTCCCTTCTCCCCTTCAATTTTTGGCCTTTCTCCATTCATAATTGAGTTGATTTGAACCCAAGAAAGGTCCAGAAATCGCTAGCACGTGCAATTCTGATGAGATCACACACTGCATGTCACGCGTACGTGTACGCATCAGTTAAACTTTGCAAATGTCACGCATACGCGAAAGTGACGTGTATGCGCAAGAACCAGCTTCTCAAAA
This sequence comes from Arachis ipaensis, assembly GCF_059453495.1. Classification (NCBI taxonomy): domain Eukaryota; kingdom Viridiplantae; phylum Streptophyta; class Magnoliopsida; order Fabales; family Fabaceae; genus Arachis; species Arachis ipaensis. The sequence continues at coordinate 145,016,696 of NC_142441.1, read as the reverse complement.
CTTATATTCTTCATATTCCTTCCACTTTTGCATGCTTCATTTCCATCCTCTAAGTCATTCTTTCCCTATAGATCCTGAAATCACTTAACAAACATATTACGGCATCGAATGGTAATAGGAGAGAATTAAAATTTAGTATTTTTAAGGTGTTGAAAGCATGTTTTCAACTATAAAGCATAATTAGGAAGAAATCATAAAAGTATGCCACTTATATGAATAAGTGTGAAAAGAATTGATGAAACCCACTAAATTCAACACAAAATAAATTCTAAAATTGAGATTTATCATAAATCCGTCACTAATATCTGACGCTAAATTCGACAGTATTAACCGTTTTTCTTATAGTGGTGGAAAAGTGTATTAGGAGACAAATGATGATGATAATGAGATGAGATTAAGGACAAAAACAAAAAGATAGTTGACTACTTACAATTGACAAAGATAAAATTAAAATTTATTTAAAAATATTAAAGATAAAATTTAATCAAATTAAATATTATAAATATTTTAAAAATTTTTTAAAAAAATTTAAAGACAAAAAATATATTTTTATATATATACTATATCATATATTAGAACTTAAATATTTAATTTAGAATATAATATAAAAAATCCTTTAATTAGAAAGTCAATTTTTCTTGACTATTATCAAGTATCAACTAATTTTTTGAAATTATTATTTTATTATAAAGTTAAAACTCTAATAAATTTTTAAATTTTAAATTTTAAATTCTAAATCTTAATCTTAAACTCTCCAAAAAATAGGGTTAAAACAATTTACAATAAATAAAAAATAAGTTTATATTAACTAATTAAAAATTAATTTTTTATACTTATATCTTTTTAAAAAAAATTACTATATTATACAAAAAATATTAGATTCTCTATTTTTTCAATACATTATTTATTTTTTTTACTAAAAAAAATAATAATAAACATATAAAGATTCACATATAATTATTTTTATATAAAATTTATAATTAAAAATTATTAAATAATTTAATATATTTAATTATATTATATTTAACAATTTTCATCAATCAACTTAATACAACAATAAGATAGTTTTTGCCTAATGAGCACTAATAATGTAGGGAGAAGAAGATACGGTGAGGCATGACCTGGAAGGGAAGCAGTGGAGGTGCGCTTGGCACCCTTTTGATTACGACACCTTCCCCTCTTTTCTTCCGTCACCACCCCTTACTTTATACGGCGCCGTTTAGCCCTTTTCTCTCTGTCGTTTCCAATCTCCATTTCTTGGTCCTCTACTCCTCTCCGACGCGCTTTTCCCATCTCATTATACGCAGTCGTTTTGCTCTCTAATTCGCTCCTAGTCAACGCCGCTTCTATCCCTCTCTTCCATCTCACTCTTCTCTCTCGAGTTTCACCGATTCATAAGTAAAAAAATTCAAGCACCGGATTCACCGCTTCCTTCACTTCTTCTTCAGGTATCGCCTTTTAATTTTTAATTTTTGTTACTGAATTTTGCTTAATTCTTCAACAAGATGAAAGACACGTCGACGATGATGAAAATTAGCGGTGGTATTTTGTTGAAAGAAATTCCTGTGTCCAATTTTGTTAATTTAATTTAATTTAATTTTTTAGGTTTTTGAGATGCAGAGAGGGTTTAGTATCATCTTTGTTATAAGATATTTATGAACTTTATGATATTTATATATAACTGGGAAACATTAATTCGGGAATGTGCCTTTCTCCTTTTGTAAGCAACCATTAGATGCTTTATGTTGTTATCTTATACTGTTTTAATTTAAATATCTTTTTTATGTGGACAGATGTTAATATTGTTAGTGTATATGTTATGTGTTGTGATAACAGAAGGCAACTATGGCTTTGGAAATTGACAATTTAATATTTGCTTAACAGATGGAAGTCTCAGAGTTGTGCTAATCAGAACGGTTCACCATTTGTTTCCACACAGCTCAGAGATTTGTATTTGAAAGGTTCTGTACTTTGTTTCCTGGTTTTTGAAGTTTCATGCTTCATTGGCGGCTTCTTGTGTTGGTGCTGGAGTTAGATGCATGTTCTCGCACCAGAAGTGCATATTGAAGGTCCACCTGACACATCTCCGTTGTTGATGGAGCGGCTGGGTAGCTTGAACAGCAATCAGCATATGATCGTGCAGCCGGAGAGGTTGAATGACAATCAGCATATCATAGACATTAACATAGCTGGAAACGGTGATGCTTCCACTTCAGGCTCAGCTCATGATAGACATTCTAATGGTGTGGATACATCACAGCATGTAGAGAGAGCGGGCAGTGTGAGAGTACCTGTTTCCCAGCCTTCGGTTTTATCCAACAATGGATCCAATGGATCAAACTCCAGGAATTCTTCGTTCATCAGACGTGGAGATTCACGCCGGAGTAGGAGTCCAGTGCATTCGGGGTTGTGGATATCTGTAGAACTAGCACTCTTAGTAAGTCAAATCGTTGCATCAATTGTTGTATTGTCTTTGTCAAGGCACGAGCATCCACGTTCCCCATTGTTTGCGTGGATTGTGGGTTATGCAAGTGGATGTCTTGCTACCCTACCTCTGCTTTATTGGCGGTATTATCATCATAACCAAAGTCGAGATCAAGATTCACCCCAAACCCGTCAAACATCTCCTCGGGTTAATGATCCTTCGGGGACATTTCATTCCAGTTCCAGAAGTAATGGAGGAGCAGATGGTCAAGCTGCTGCTTCACTGTCCAGAAGCAATCAAGCTTCACCATTGACAAACAGAAGGTAGTGAGTTAGTTATCGTTGCTCATCGTTTATGATAACGTTATTTCATATAATCATAGAAAAATCACTAACTCAGAAATGAATCAGCAAAATAAATGGTCCTGCAATATTCTAGTTATGATAGTAAAAATGGATGTTTAAACAAAGGAGGGAGGGAATTTGTAAATAATATCTTTACCCACATCTCCATACATCCCCTTTAACCCCTTTCCAAATGTAGCTAATCTGATGTCCTGTTAGGGACTTAGTGAATGCATATGCTATATAATGATTGCAGTTGACACATGTAGTAACCAGATATTCAGGCAAAGTCTTCTCTGATGAAATATTGAAGTGAGAATTCTGTTATTTATTATTATTCTACATATTAAACACCAGACTTTAGGCAATGTGTTTTAAGTACCTAAAGTGGAAACCACACCTTAAAAGCTAGCTATTAAGGGGGAAGAACTACTCTCTTTAAATAAAACATCAAGTATCCATATTACTTGATGGGGGACTTGGGGCACCTCATATTACCCAAGTCCCTAACAATACACTAGCTGAGAGTTGACGTCCATGGAGGTTTCACTCTTTCGACTTTGACCAGCGGTAGCCACTTGCTATTGACTACTAATATTTAGTATTCACCTTAATCTAGCCTATAGGTAGTCGTTCGTGCTACCAACAACCTAGCCTCTATGCCATTGTTAGGTATCTAGGAAAAGTAGGAAGCCACACCTTAAAAGCTAGATATTAAGCAGAAAGAACCATTCTTCTTAAATGCAACATCAAGCATCCCATATTACACGATATGGGACATTGGGCACCCCATATTACCCAAGTCTCTAACAATGTGCAAGGTTTTCCTATTATGTCAAAGCACTTGCATTTTCTTAACTTCTCAGTGCCTCGATCTCAATTTTAGGGGGAAACGTTTCTGTAGTTTAAGTTCACGTGTTACTCACCATTGCCATGACCCAGTACGCTACTTTTGCACTGGTTCTTGAAATTGTTTCTCTTCCAAATAAACTCAGTTGCCTCCATTCCAATCATTATGCAGTATCCTAAAGTGCATTGTCTATGTGAGGGTCACATAGCCTCATTTGTGTCCAAAAACCAATTTAGAAATGTCTTGCACCTGGTAATTCTTTCTACCTAATTATTCAAATTGTATAACCTCAATGGGTATCACATGGAGAAAGTAGGACATAACTAAATGCAGTTAAAACAAAGGAATATTTTGTTCAGTAATGGTAAGGTAGTATAGCTTTCCAACAAGTCTCCAACTTAACAGGTTAATCTACTTATGGTTCCGTGTTTTGAATAAATCTTGACGTTTTGTTTCATTAAGATTTAAGAGTTTCTGAATGTTGGCAACCTGATGGATCAATTTGACAATCTTTCTTAAATTTAAGCAGTTGTTTTCCTCTATCATGCTTGTCATTGTTTACTCCTACCCTATTTTTCTATGCTTGTAACTTAACCGTGTAACTTGTAAGTAGTTTATGAAACTCCTAAACCTGTATTAATACTTGTTCTGCAGAATGAAGACACTAGTGGAATACTTCAAAATATCTTTAGATTGCTTTTTTGCTATATGGTTTGTTGTTGGAAATGTATGGATCTTTGGAGGACGTTCGTCTGCTGATGAAGCTCCTAACTTGTATAGGTTAGGCGTATAACCTTCCATTAGCTCTTGATTTCATCTGATTTTTCAAGGATTTCTCAACTAATGTCTGCTTCCTTTTGTTGCAGGTTATGTATAGTGTTTCTCGCCTTTAGCTGTATTGGTTATGCTATGCCCTTCATTCTCTGTTCAACAATCTGCTGTTGTCTCCCTTGTATTATCTCCATCCTTGGCGTTAGAGAGGATATGTCACAAAACAGAGGGGCAACTTCTGAATCCATAAATGCCCTGCCAACTTACAAGTTCAAGATGAAGAAAAATAAAAGAAGTGGCGACAGTAACTCAGCTGTTGTTGATGGGGGAGTTGTAGCTGCAGGAACTGAAAAGGAGCGAGTGATATCTGGAGATGATGCAGTAAGTACTATACTACTATCTAATCTTTAATTATTTGGGAGTACTTCATGAAAATTCTGGCATGCTAGCTCTTTTTGTCTAGTTACACCATGTCCCTCTATCCGCGAAGATTTTATTCTTTAACAGATCTGTGTGTGTATATATATATGGGGGGAAGGCTAACCTTTTCCTTGGGGTAAAGTTTATCAAGGTTCACTCTTTTATTGGACAAAAAGATTCTTGCAACCTTTATTTCTTAAATTCGATGCAATGTCCATGATAGTAATTTACATATACTATAATTTGGCAAAATTTATCTAAGAGAGTTCATGGTGTAATTTTTTAGTTTTATAAATATAAATAATAAGCTTGATATTGTTAAAAAATAATGAGCTTGAAAATTATATATATATGTTACAATTCACAATTATCATACCTTAGCTTCTACACCTCTTCCCATTTATAAATCTTGTCTTATTTATTTATTTTTTTATGGTATAAATGTTTTAGCGTTCATGAAATCAGGTAATCTACACTTGGTTTGGTTTGATGCTATTGTTGAATTCTTCTTCATGTTATCCTGCCTAATCCCTTATTGATCTGCTGCACCTTACCGGCTCTGTTGATGTCTGCAGGTTTGCTGCATCTGCCTGGCAAAGTATGAAAATAATGATGAGCTGCGAGAATTGCCTTGTTCTCATCTTTTTCACAAAGACTGTGTAGACAAGTGGTTAAAGATAAATGCATTGTGCCCTCTTTGCAAGAGTGAGGTTGGTGAGAACTTAACCGGATCGGGCGCTGCAGAAGGTGCCAGCCAATAGAGCGAGCTCAGGGTTTAAAACCGATTCAAATGTCTAAAACCGATTCAAATGTCGGAGATTAATCTACTTGTATTCAATTTTGGGTCTCTCATTTTCCTTTTGAACTGGATAATCTCTTCCCTAATGAGTTTGGAAAAGGGAGACAAAAGATGCATATCTATAAAATTGGTGGACCCTGCAAAGGTAATGGTAGGTCCCTCCCCAATAAATTGTGTTTTTCTCTCATAATACAAGCTTTCAAGGGCACTGAAAGAATTCGAGCATTCGAGTCCCTTATATATGTATACATATTCACACTTTCATTTTTGTAAAGCTTCTTGTATGCTTCAGCATCATCAGTTTCTTTCTTTTTTTTTCTTACTACTTACTTTGAGGGATGTTTGATTCTGACTTCATCCTCATTGATGTATCCTTTTTTTTTATATTTTTTTCCCGTCTTGTTAGAACTGTAAGTTGGTTGATACATCTCATCGCATTCGTAGTCTTCTGAGTTGATTGTTCAAGGGATGCTCATCACTGGCCATATGATGCGTGGTGCTGCCAATTAGAAGTAAAAAAACACATCATTTCATGTAAATGGATCAGTCTCAGAAATATATTAAGTGAAATTTCTGCGAGTTTCATTATGTGTCTTGGGAGATATTTTGGTAGGTATTTCACTATGGATACTATTATTTGGCCCCCTTTTCTTTATATCAAAAATGCTATTTCTATACAAAAAAAATCAACCATCAAATCAGGTACATTGTGTATATAAACATATGTATTGTTTAACTCATTTTCAAACATATATTTTAAACATATATTTTATACGAATGACCGATTTTATGGTTTATTTTTGGTGTGTAAGTAGCATAGTCGTTTTATTTATGTTAGTTATGTTAGTTGATTATTAAAATTTCAAAGAGATTAGTTAATAATTAACACCGATAATTGAGGGTTTTAAAATCACATTTTTATTCTAACTATTAAGTTGCAATTTTGCAACTAGTAATTGTTTTTTCTGCTATGCACAATTTTAACAAAGTGCTTAAAATCTATTTTCTAAAGTCTTTCTCTAGTAATGTATTTTGTGAGTTTGAGGGAATTAATTAGGAAAGTGAGAGCTTTAGAGAAAAAGAAAGTGAACAAGAAGTTCAGACTTTATATTTATTAGAACTTTTTCTAATTGGCAATAAAATAGACAAGAGGAAAAAGGAAACAAATGCTTTTTGGTTTTTGCTATATTTTTTTATATTTTATGTTTTATTAGATGGTGTGAAATTATCATAATTTGACAAAAATAGAATTGTACTAATTTTGTGAATCTTATTAAAATACCACCAATTTTAGAAACTAGAAAATGTATGCTTAGAAGAATTCTGAAGGGTTGAAAAAGTTCTTCCAAAACCTTCCAAATAACAAAAAACATAAATAAGGTTAAATTTTGAAAGACTTTGTATTTCTCTTTTTCTCTTATAAAACAAATTCATGGAGACACCTTGATAATAGCAGAAAGAAAAATAATGAAAAGGACAAAGAAATTAACTCTGCTAAGTGCTAACAATGGGATGACAAGTTCTTTCCCGGTTGTTGGGCATATTATAAATGTTGGAATGGAGTCACACCACAATTTAATGTTGGATAAAGCTATGCACATTATCAAACAGATTACTCTTCTGGAAAGCCTTTGTCAAACTACACTCAATTATGTAACCAAAAAATAAAATACACCCTTTAATCAGGCTTTTAAATCTTCAATTTTTAGTGGAAAAAGTCTTATCAGATTAGCTCAGAGAGGAACTGTTTGCTTTTTTGACTATTTGTTCTTCTTTGATCCTATCATGGCGAAAATCTACCCTTAGACAACATGCACATAATTAAACATGGGGAACCCATTGAACATAGACACAAATAAGTTCATATGACACAAAAGAAAAGAGACAAATTTTTAAGTGACACCTTATATGTAGTCGTCTTCATATGAAGTTGATAGTTGAGAATCATTTAAAAACAATTTAATCAAATTTATTAAATTATCTAATAATTTTTAACTATCAACCTCACAAAAAAAAAAAAAAAACTATACGTAAGTTTATACTAGATTTTTAATTGTTATAACTGTACTCTTACATAATTTTGTGAAATCAAATAAAGAAATTTTTTTATACATACACATACATATACGAATTTAGTATGATTTATACTCACGTTACACATAATTTGCATGTAAAGTACAGAAAATTGTGCGTGTGAATCATCATATTTTGTACCTTTTATATAAGTGTTGATTACACGGTTTAAAATATCTTGTTCTAGGATGAATCTTGATATGAAATACTATGATTTGGCTATTTAAAGAATATCATACATTAATCAAGCATCTTTATTCTCTTATATTGATTGTACAATAACCACGCATACACTATGATGTATGCTAGGATTGGAACTACCACTATGCTTACATTCTTAGAATCTTGATACAAAGAAAAGAACAAAACAGAAAACATCATTCTTGAACTGAAATCCATACAAATTAAACACACCAAGTAGTATTTACATCTAAATAATAGCACCGGATAAGCAACATCAAGCAATCAAATCTCGTCACACTTTTTTTATTCTTTTCTTCAAAAAATGTTACGTGCACACTCAAACGACCGTAAATTATTGTCTAAATTGTCAAACGATTTATTTTAGTGTGCAAATAACATTCCAGTACTACTTCAGAGTTGGTCATCATGTTTTTGCATCCAAATGGTAGAAAGTGGTTTATCCTTAGTCCAATTCCTTAGCCTAAGAATAACATAAACAATCATCCCAACCAAGAATCCAAGTGCAGCACTAGATCCAACCAAAGACACTGCAGTGCACATAAGCATCACAAAAGAATCTTCTTTTGTGTTCATGTCCCTAGAACACATAGCCAATTCAATCCCAGCAAACAGCAACAACACTCCCAAGATTCCAACCGGAAACTGGTTCAATACATGTGCCAAAGAAGTCCCCAACACCAAACCCAACACCAATTTCGCGGCGCCGAGAAGCGCCACGCACCCGCCACTCCTCCCTCCAAATTTGTACTGCCCGGCTAGCCCGCCGGCCCCGTGGCACATTGGCATGGCACCAAACCAACAACCAACGAGGTTCATCAATCCAACCGTTACTGAAAGTGACGTGGCAGTGAACTCTCTTCCCGGGAAAAGATCTGATGATAACTTCACAACCGCCACAACAGAATTCAAAAGAGTCAAAGGAAGTTGAGGGATTGTACCTTTGATGAAACCTTTTTTCCATGCATGCTTTGAGAATTTCACCACATCTATTGAAGAAGGTCCAAACTTTATCTCATGCACCACGTGATGCCTTCTTAAGAATGCTAAAACAACACCCAATATAAACACCAAGAAAGCTGAAGGAAGAGAGAAAACAATCCTTCTTATTCTATCTGTCTTGTTCTTTTTTATAGTTGATCCTCGGTTTCTGTCCCGGCCTAAATCTTCGTCGTCGCCTGGGTCGCCACAACAACGATTTTTTTCGCCGGCGCCGTTTACAATCACAATGAATACAAGACAAACAATTGCCAAAATCAAGCCATCTAGGCCAACCCAATGTCGTTGGCCTAGAGACTTTGATTTTGGCAAATCTTGAATTTTTTTAACATATTTGACAGCTGTTAATGCAAAAGATAATCCTTGTGCCAGTTGGATTCCCCTTACGACGCAGAGGGGAATCAACCGGTACACAAGTTGCATAAGTCCTGTCACGCCGAGGACGAATACTGTGCCTCCGGTAAGTATCCCGGCGGCCATGATCTCCGGGACGCCGAAGCCTGTATCAGACAAGGCTTCGGCGGCGATGGACTTCATGGGCTGGACTGGCATGGGAACACCATAGATGGCCCCAGTGATGATGTTATAGACACCAGTGAAGATCAATGTGGTGCCAAGGTTGAGGTCCCTTGCAAGGGTCAAGGCAAGAACTATGGGTATGTATGTTCCAAGATCACCCATGGCGCCATTGATTTCAGCCCATTTTGAACGGAAAACCAAGTTGGTTTTCACTTTCTCAACCACCCCTTTTGCTGAGTAATCTGTTCTAGTGGTTGCAGATGCTACTACTTGACCTGCTTCAGGGTCTAGTGAGATTGGAATTGTTGAAGACTGGTGGTCATTATTATTATGTTCTTGTTGTGACATATTTGAAGATGTTTGGTTTGAAATTGAAACTCTTAGGACTCAACTCAACGCTAATAATTAAGAAGTGTGTAAGACAAAACAAGAATCTATGAGGTGGATGGAAAGAGTAGTAGAGAAGATGAATGTAATGAACGAGAAATGGGAATTTTGTTTGTGATTTATAGCGGTGTGATATGAGGTGGCGGTTAGTTCCGTAAAGTCAATGTCTGTTTTGGAGTTAGGAGCAAGTTGTGATCGATGAAAACAAAGACAATGCCACACGCTACACTGTTGACAAATACACTCATTATGTTTATTTATTCAAGGCAGAGTAAACTACTTACTTTTCAGACACAAAAAGTTAAAATTCTAAGAAAATTTACTTATGATGGTATAAAACTAGGTCCATTCTATAGTATTTATCTATATTTGTCTAACTTACTAAAAGAAAATAAATTACCATTCCATTTATAAAAATTTACTGTGTCAACAAATTTATTAGGGTTAACCACCAAAAACGCTCCCGAATTATTCAAACGCTGACAAAAATGTACTCGAATTTTATTATCGACAAAAATGCCTTCAAATAATTTAAAAACATAACAACAATACCCAACAGTAAATATATATTTTCAAAAAATACCTTAGAGATTGAATTTTGATATAATTTTTTGCAAGCATAATTATAAAAATAAGATATTATTATACATAAAAATTGGTGATTTTTCGTTAAGTATATATTTTTTTATAATTTCTTTTGTTAACAACTAATAATATTTTTAAAAAATCACAAAACAATATATACATAACAAAAAATCACCAAATTTTAAGAATAATAATATCTTATTTTTATAATCATGCTTGCAAAAAATTACATCAAAATTCAATCTCTAATGTATTTTTTGAGAAATGCATATTTAATGTTAGTTTTTTTACAAGATTATCTTACATTAAATATGTATTTCTCAAAAAATATATTAGAGATTGAATTTTGATGTAATTTTTTGCAAGCATGATTAAAAAAATAAGATATTATTATCCTTAAAATTTGGTGATTTTTAGTTGAGTATATATTTTTTTTGTAATTTTTTTTAATAACTAATAATACTTTTAAAAAATCACAAAAAATATATACTTAGAAAAAATTACCAAATTTTAAGAATAATAATATTTAATTTTTTTAATTATACTTGTAAAAAATTACATCAAAATTCAATCTCTAAGGCATTTTTTGAAAATATATATTTATTATTGGGTATTGTTGTTGTATTTTTAAATTATTTAAAGACATTTTTGTCGATAATAAAATTCGAGCGTATTTTTGTCAGCGTTTGAATAATTTGAAGGCAATTTTGGTGGTTAATCCAATTTATTATACAAAATTAATTTAATTAGATTTATCTATATTTCAAATTTTTATGAATAAAAATGATAATTTATTTTTCAGTATAATATAATATAATATTAGATATATTTTGTGTATAATACGACAATATAAAAAATATTATATTGCATTATATTATCGCCATATTACATATATAAAATAAATTAGTCGCTGATTTATTGGTATAAAATATTTATTAAAATATAATTTATATATTAAAAATAAATTAAACAATATATATTTATACATAATATATAATAATTAATTTAATTATAAATTTTTTTACGCATATAATATTTTTTTTATATTATATATGCAAAATCAATCTTATAAAATAGTACGACATAACAATATAAAACTATCATATAGATTACTTCATTCAGAGGATCCGTTCTCCATATAATAATTACTTACTGAGGGTTAACTATATATAGTTGAGTTTTGGTCTTTTTTTATTTAAATATGGATAAAAAAATGATTAATTTTCATCGCGTGCATGGATAAAAAATTGAAACAAATTGTGCACGACCATCTTAGGAGCAGCACATACAAAATGAAATTATATTCCATTTTAAAGATGGTGCACATAAAATGGAACTTTCAACTTACTTGTATCACCCAAAAAAATAGAGCTATCATTGCAGCCAAAACAGATGCAAAATAGAAGGTGTCAGACTATGCCTTATTTTTGGGTGATGCAAGTGAGTTGCGAGCTCTATTTTGCATGCGCCATTCTTAAAATGGAGTGTAATTTCATTTCGTGTGTATTATACTTAAAATGACCATGCATATTTTGTTTTAATTTTTTATTCATGCACATTTTAAAAAATAATAATTTTTTATATATATTTAAATAAAAAAACCGTTGAGTTTTCTTTCCCTAAAGTCAATATTTAATTTTTTATTATGTTTGATGTATATTAAAATTAATTATTAAAATAAAATATATATTAAAAATAAATTAAATAATAATATATATATTTATATACAAATAACATTTTTTTTTAATTTAAAGTTAGGAGCAAGTTGTCATGAACGAAAACAAGAGAATGTTACACGCTACACTGTTGACAATACACTGTTTATGTTTGTTTATTCAACGTACAGTGAACTATTTTTTAGTCATAAATTTAAAATTATGAAAAGTTTACTTATGTATAAAACTAATTTTCTAATACGAAAGAAAAATAAACTACTATTTCTTAGAATGTTGACAGATTTATTAATGAATAAAATTAGATATTAGATATTTTTATCACAAAGATTATTTTTTATATGTACAAGATTAGTTTACTAAGATTCGTCGGTATTCCAATCTATCATTATTCATTAGTACAAAATAATAATTTACTTTTCAATATAATATAATATATATTCTGTGTACTTTAAAATATAGAAAGTATTATATTATTAAAGAAAATTAATTAAAAACATTTTAAAATGATCTTATTTTATATTTTTTAATTACTTCTAAAATAATTAAATAATATTATATTTTTATAAGTGTGTAATTATATATATTAAATTAAATAAAATAATTTTAAATTATTATCTTTCTAACATTAGCGTTATTTATATTATATATGCGAAAATAATCTAAATAAAATATTATGTTCTCATGCAACACAACAAATATATATAAAAGTATAAAACTATCATATAGATTACGTAATTTAGAGGATCTGTTCTCCATATAATAATTACTCAACGAGGGTTAACGATATATATAGTTGAGTTTTCGTGGACTAGAATATAAGGCAATAGAATATTTTATTATTGGGACAGAGAATAATCAAAGCCTATAGACATGCGGTAAAACTGAGATGTGGAAATGAAAATGATAAGAAATTAAGAATCTTATAAATTAAAAGGAATAAAGAATATAGATCAACAATTACGTCCGGAAGATAATTTCCAGTTTCCACTACTTATTATACTGAATAACTTCTTCTCATGTTTTATTTCAAATTAATTGTCCCATAATCAAAACGTGTTTTGAAACAATTTATAGTGCAAAGTAGAAAATTTCTTTAAAAAATGGAAAAGGAATTTTTCTAATGTAAAATTAAAGTTTATTTAAACATTTTTTTAATTTTCTGTGCTCCTTTTAGTTATATATTATCTTATATGTATTAAAAAAATATATCATTAAAAATATTAGGAATTGTTACCCATTTTCTTAATTTTTATAAATAAAAAATTAATTTTTTCTTACTTGTTTTATGTTTTCAAAATAATATGTATTTAAATTTTTACTTATTTAAATGTTAGAAGATGAATTAAGATTATCAGTCACTATTTTTTTAAATAAAATATTATTTAGGGATAAGTATTGTTTTGATCCTTAACGTTGAGGGTCAGAATCGAAATCGTCTTCAACATAATTTTTTATTTAGAATCATCCTTAACGTTTTTTTTTTTTTTTGTATTAAAATCGTCCTTTTAACTTTTTACAGACAAAAATACCCTTTACCACTACCAACACCTTTACCACCACCAGCACCTCCCTTACTCCACCACCACCTCCCTTACTCCCATCAAATACTAATAATCAGAATCAGAATCAGAATCAAATTCAGAAGTAGAAACAACATCAAATTCAACGAGTACCCAATTCAACAACATCAAATTCAAAATCAACAACAACAAAATCAGAATCAGAAGTAGAATCAGAAACAGAAACAAAGCAAAAACAAATGCAGAAGCAAAATAAAATGCAGATGCAGAAGAAGAAGCAGATGCAGAAGCCAAAGCAGAAGAAGAAGCAGATGCAGAAGCTGAAGCAGAACCACCGGCAGCTCGTGGGCGTCGGAGCGACAGCGGTTGGGCAGATCGGCGATGGTAGGAACCAGCTCAGCCTCAGATCCCTCTCTCTCTCCTTCGCGCGCCGCCCTCCTCTATTCGGGCCCTTCCCGGCGATGCACTCCACGGCGGCAGAAGCATGCATGAACGGCGGCGACGTCTTCCTCTGTTTGCGGTTCTGGCAGCGGCTCGTGGGTGGACCAGCGACGATGCAGGTGCCGCGATGGTGGGGCGGCTATGGCAGCGGCCTCCTCCCCTCCACCGGCGCTCTCTCTTTCTCGGATCTCCTCTCTCGCGGACTCGTGCTCGGTGGCAAAGAAGGACCCAAAGGTGGCAGCGACGACACTGGGATTCACGTTGAAGGCCGTCGGGGCTCCCCCTTTCCCCTTCCCCCTCCGTTTCCCCTTTTTCTTCCCCCCCTCCACGCGCGTCCTTTTCTCTTTTCTTTCTCCCCTCCCCCTCGGGTCCTTTTTTTTATATTTTTTATTAAGATAGGGGTAATTTAGTAATAAAATAAAATTTTTTATTAAAAATGACAATTTTAATACAAAAAAAAACGTTAAAGATGATTCTAAATAAAAAATTACGTTGGGGACGGTTTTGATTCTCATTCCCAATGTTAGAGACTAAAACAATACTTACCCCTATTATTTACATACTAAAATCAACAACTAAAATTAATTATTATTTGTATATAAATATATTGTTGAGTCTGCAGCGGAATTTTGACTTCTAATAGATAGAAAGTAATATGAAATTGAACACTACCCACAATAATGCACTAACTATAACAAAGCCAATATGAGAAAATAGGATGTGAATTAACTTTCTTTTTTATTTGATGATGTTTCAACTAGATTATTACAAAAATATATATAGTATCATCTATGCTATAATTTTAATGAATGAGAATAGTTTCCTCCTATGAAAACTCCCTACAAGTTGAATGAGAATAGTTTCCTCCTATGAAAACTCCCTACAAGTTCTTTTCTATTAAAACTCCTTACAAACCTTATTTTACTCCCGAAGTTTGCTCTTAACCTTTCTTTTATTCTCACAATTCTCCACCTCGTTCACAATTTGAAATCTACTCAAATTTTGGACGATCAAAGTGTGTTATTCATATCTGGTTGCATCATTTTTTACAATGATTGCCTACGTACCCTTGTTCAGGATCAAACCAATCGTAGTTCCTCTATTTCTCCATGTAATGCCTAACATAAAGTAATATTGAGCAATTCCAAATAGTGTTGGAACTTGTTTTCCGATACTACTTTAGTCAACATATCAGCAGAATTTTCATCTGTGTGTACTTTTATAAGAGAAATGTTACCTTTCTCTATAACATCACGCACGAAGTGATATCTTACATCAATATGCTTGGTACGAGCATGATGAACTTGATTTTTAGCCAAATGAATTGCACTTTGACTATCACAACTCAGATTCACGCAATCTTGCTTCAACCCCAAATCATCTAGAAGACCCCTTAGCCACAATGCTTCTTTCACCCCTTCTGCTACTGCCATGTACTCAGCTTCTATAGTAGATAGTGCCACTGTAGCTTGTAACATCAATCGCCAACTAACTGGAGCACCTTGTATTTTATATACATAACCAGTCGTAGAACGTCTTCTATCTAGATCACCAGCATAATCAGAATCAACAAAGCCGCTGATTTGACATGATTTTCCACTAAAGCATAAACCTGTGTCAATGGTACCCTTCAAGTATCTTAATATCCATTTGACTGCTTCCCAGTGTGCCTTACCCGGGTTTGCCATGAACCAGCTAACAACACTGACTGCCTGTGAAATATCTGGGCGTGTACACACCATAGCATACATTAGGCTACCGACTGAACTAGCATAAGGTACATTTTCCATGTAAGCCTTATCCTCTGCTGTTGTGGGAGATTGTTTACCAGAGAGCCTAAAATGTGGAGCCAACGACGTTACCACCGATTTAGCATTTTTCATTTCAAACCTTTCAATGACGCGCTCAATATATCCTCTTTGGCTTAAGAACAATTTTTGCCTTGATCTCTCTCTTTTAATTTCCATGCCTAATATTTTTCTTGCAGCACCCAAGTCTTTTGTTTCAAATTCTTTACCAAGTTGAACCTTTAACATATCTATCTCTACTTTACTCTTAGAGGCAATAAGCATGTCATCCACATACAATAGAAGATAGATATAATCACCTCTAGGAAGCTTACGAATGTATACATAACAATCATAATTACTTCTGGAAAAACCTTGTTTTAACATAAAGGAGTCAAATCGCTTATACCATTGCCGAGGAGATTGTTTCAATCCATATAGCGATTTCCTCAAGCGACATACCTGACTTTCTTTACCCTCAACCTTGAAACCCTCAGGTTGATACATGTAGATTTCTTCCTCTAAGTCACCGTGCAAGAATGCAGTCTTCACGTCTAGTTGTTCCAACTCAAGATCACCATGAGCGACAAGACTTAAAAGCAACCGTATGGAAGTATGTTTCACCACAGGAGAAAATATCTCATTGTAATCAACACCTTCTTTCTGTGCAAATCCCTTTGCTACTAACCTAGCTTTGAATCTTGTACCATCTGACTTAGTAGGATCTTCTTTTCTTTTATACACCCACTTATAACCAATTGCAGTCTTTCCCACGGGTAATGGGACCACATTCCATGTCTTGTTCTTATGAAGAGATTGCATCTCTTCCTCCATAGCGACAAACCAACTCTCTCTATCTTTGTCTTTTATAACATGTTTGAAGGTGACCGGCTCATCATCCTCCACTGAGAGTGCATAATCTACCAAGTTTACCTGCCCATAATGTCTCAAAAGCTTGTCTGACCCAAACTTCTAAACAAATTTATAATTCCTCTTTGGCCTAGTAGATGCTAAAGAATCCTGCTTTTGCTGTTGTAATGCATGTGCATTTTCTCGCTGAATTTCCTCATGATCAAGTTCATCCTCTGCGTCATCTCGAGTAGCATTAGGATGCTCCACCTGAACATTACTAGAGTCTATTTGTTGGTATTTAGACTCTATCTCCACCACTTGAGTATTTGAATTTTTTCCAACATCACCATCATCTGGCACCATATCTTTAGACAAAGCTACCATAGATCGTTCATCAAAGGTAACATCCCTGCTAATTATAAACTTAGAATCATTTACACTCCAAAGGCGATAGCCTTGAACCCCTCTTGGATACCCCAAAAAGATTGCCTTCTTTGCTCTATCATCAAGCTTATTATCTTTAACATGATAATAGGCTGTGCATCCAAAGACTTTGAGTTTCTCGTAATCTGCATGTTCCCCTGACCACACCTTATAAGGTGTGTTTCCATCTAGAGAAGAATGTGGGGATCGATTCACTATGTAGCAAGCTGTAGCAATTGATTCTGCCCACCATTCTCTGCCTAATCCGGAATTAGAGCGCATACACCTTGCCTTCTCAAGTAGTGTACGATTCAGTCGTTCGGTGACTCCATTCTGTTGTGGTGTTTCTCTAACTGTCCAGTGTCTTGTAATGCCTTCTCGGTCACAGAACTCCTTGAAAGCCCCATCCGTGTACTTTGTGCCATTATCAGATCGTAGAGTTTTTAGCTTCCTACCTATTCGATTTTCAACCATCGCTCTCCACCATTTAAAAGTATCGAATACCTCATTCTTATGTTTGAGGAAGTAAATCCAAACATACCTGGAATAATCATCAACAAAAGTAACAAAATACCTGGAACCACCCTTGGAAGTAACTTTAGCCGGGCCCCAAACATCAGTATGCACGTAGTCTAACAACTCTCTGCTTTTATGCTTGCTTGTAGAAAACTTCACCCTATGTGCCTTTCCATACACACAATGCTCACAAAATTTCATTCGTGGTTTCTTCATATTTTTCAGCAAACCTTGTCCATAAAGCAATGATAGACCTTTCTCTGACATATGTCCAAGCCGCATGTGCCATATTCTTGTGGAATTTGTTTGATCTCTACTTCCACCGATTCCAACTACTAACTCACCTGTGACTGTTGTCCCTAAAAGAGAATAAAGATTACCGTGACAAACTCCCTTCATCACTACCAAAGAACCACGAACAACTTTTAGTACCCCATTTTCCGTAACTATTTTGCAACCATTTTTCTCCAACAAACCTATGGAGATAAGATTTTTTCGCAAGTCTGGAATATGTCTCACATCCTTTAAGGTTCTTACTATTCCATCATGCATCTTAATTCTTATAGTACCCAACCCCACAGTTTTACAAGCATGATCATTGCCCATTAAAACTGTGCCACCATTTATGCTTTCATAGGTAGTAAACCACTTCCTATTTGGACACATATAGTGAGAGGCTCCTGAATCAAGAATCCACTTACAGGAGATTTCATAAGATTGTTCTGTTACAGAGTAACAATCCTCCTCATCATTTGAGACGTAGCTTGCTTTTTGCTTTTCTTTCGGGTTGTCGTTGTCGTTGTTCTGTTTCTTGAAAGTTATCTTCTTATTTGGACAATTTGCTTTGAAATGTCCAGTCTCACCACATTTAAAGCATGTTCTCTCCGTGTGAGGTCTAGATTTTGGCCTAGACTTTCCACGCTTATTACCTTTTCCTCTTTCATTAGTCTTTCTTCTAGCCGCGAACAATCCTTGTGCTTGATCATTATACTCTCTTCCATTTGAAGATGACATTACACTTGTAGCAATCTTACGTAGATCATCTGCTAAAAGTGATGCCCTCGTCTCATCCATGGTCAGAGTGTCACCCACCAGCATCAATGTCTGCACCAGATTTTCATAGGACTTCGGTAATGAAAGTAACAATATGAATGACTGGTCTTCATCATCAACCTTCACATCTATATCCTTTAAGTTTGATATAATCCTATCAAACTTATTGATATATTCTCGGATTGAGGTGCCTTCCTCCATCTTGTATGTATACAATTTGGATTTTAAGTAGATCCTGTTAGTTAGAGTCTTTGTCATGAAGTTACTCTCTAACTTTAACCAGACGCCTGCTGCAGTTGCTTCTTCATTCACCAAGAAAGCAACATCCCTCTCAAGGCATAAGATTATTGCAGCCCGTGCCTCAAGATCTAATTCTTCCCAATCCTCATCTTTCATTTCTTTCGGCTTTTTCTCTTTTCCTGCTAGTGCCTTGTGTAACTTCTGTGATATAAGCAGATTTTTCATCTGCATCCTCCAATAGGAAAAATCATTTTTCCTATTGAACTTTTTTATTTCATATTTGCCTACTTTGACATTACTACTAGTAGAAGTCATTATATTCAAAATTAAATTTTATCACTCAAATAATGAATAATATAACGTTGGCTCTTGATACCAATTGTTGAGTTTGCAGCGGAATTTTGACTTCTAATAGATAGAAAGTAATATGAAATTGAACACTACCCACAATAATGCACTAACTATAACAAAGCCAATATGAGAAAATAGGATGTGAATTAACTTTCTTTTTTATTTGATGATGTTTCAACTAGATTATTACAGAAATATATATAGTATTATCTATGCTATAATTTTAATGAATGAGAATAGTTTCCTCCTATGAAAACTCCCTACAAGTTGAATGAGAATAGTTTCCTCCTATGAAAACTTCCTACAAGTTCTTTTCTATTAAAACTCCTTGCAAACCTTATTTTACTCCCTAAGTTTGCTCTTAATCTTTCTTTTATTCTCACATATATTTATAGTTTAATTAATTTTTAGTATATATTTTATATTTTTATATATATTTTATACTGATGAACTAGTGGTTGATTTTAGTATAGGAAAATTATCAGGTATGTCAATTGAGAAAAGTGGAATACGATATTCATGGTATCAGAAGTTAGCCAAGTTGTTATTTGTCATGTAATGAGGGTCGCAATGACGAAAATAACCTTAGTGGTAGAGGTAAAATGTCATAAATAGATAGCTTTAAAATAAAGACTTGGCTCAGCAATCAAGGACGACTATCTATATATTCGTTTAATTTCTTTTGAAGCCATCTACTATTTAACTGTGGTTTACTTCTTTTTTTTTTTAAACTGCTGTTTACTTAGCCACTATACTTATTTAGATTTTAATAAATAAAACCTTGAAAGTGGATTGACATGACTTAGAACATATTTAACAATTAAAAATATTTGAGAGTAATAGTTTAAAAATAAAGAGTCGTATTTTTTATTTTTTAATTATTACTGAAATAAATAAATAATCTTAGATATAATAAATATATATAATTATAGATATTACATATATAAAATTATAAATATTAAGTTAAATAATATCACTTTACGTTATTGTCTTAATATTACTCTTAATAATAAGTAGAATTTATCTTAACGAATTAGAAGTTATGTCTTGAAATATAATTTATTATTTATACAAAATATTCATTTAAAATAAACAGAATGTTAAACCAAAAGTCGTGATTACAGAAAAAGAAAAAAAATGACATCAATACAAAAATAACATACAAATTTTAACTGTAGATTGATATATTATTTTAAAAAATAAAATAAACTTAAAAATACGTAATTGTTCACTTCAAAGTTTTTATTTGGTTATAATATTATTTTTGTATAAAGTATGTACAGTTTTTTTATTATTGACTTTTTACATTATATCTTATACACAAATAAAATTGAAAAGATTGAAAAAAAATTATGAACGGACAAAAATTACCTAAACATTGTGTGTAAAATACCTTTTAACATTTTGTTACTTATATTTGAGCTTTAATATAGGACAATGATTTAAAGGTATAAATAAAAAAATTAATTAAAATGGTTTATATTTTAGTTCTTTATACAAATTTTAGTACTTACTAAGACCAAAAATTAATTTCTAGATAAAATATGGAGAATAAACTTAAAATAATGCATTCATATTGACTATTGGTGTATAATTTTTATCTTTAGTGATAACAACTTTTCACAATTTGTAAAATGCATGAAAAACTAATAAGAAGTTTTTTGCCATCTACTACTATTATTTGTTACGGGAAATTTAATAATATCTCAATTTTAATTTTGAATCAGATATAAATTTATTTAAAATATATCTGTCAAAAGAATAAAATTTGATAGTCTAAATTAAAATCATTGAATTAGACTTAAAAAAAATAATTTTTATATTCATTTTAAATATGACTTTTCAATATGAATTGAGCATGTGTTTGGTTTCAAAAAAAAATTTCTTCTACTCAATTGCCTATTTCTTCAAATTTTATTTATACAATTTTCAAAATCACCTCAATCAAATGTAGTTTCATATAAACGTATCAATTTACTAAAGGACAACTATGATATTTTGAGAGTTACCTAAAATATTGATTTGGGTCTGGACGTGAGGTCTAATGTCTTTGTGAGGTAGCCTCTGACTTATTCTTATGGCGAAGCACCGCCATCCGTGTTTCTCGTGAGGAGGTGGGGGTGATACCTACAAGAAATTTCGATGCTTAAATTAGCAAGGACTTTTTACAAGTTTTTAGTAGGTCAGAACATAAATATATCTGAGAGTATCAGTATATTTATAGTAGAGCCAATAATCACCTTTTTTGGAATAGTTCCACATTTTTAGGTGGATGACTGTTCCCTTCATTCTTGAGAGATATGTTAGGATCTATCTTTTAATGGAGATAGAGATAGTAGGAGAGATTCAGAGAGGCCGTTACTTATTTGGATAAGTAAGACTGGTTCCTTATGCCGTTTCCGACCTCCTTAAAGAGGTCGGGTATGTGGTAGGGACCACCATTTTCGGGTGAATCTTTTATTTTTACTGGGCATGACTTTATGTTTTGGGTCAGGATATGAACACATGGTATCTTAGAGTTACAAGAGATATTTTCTTTTTGATCATTGATGATATTCTGCCTAATAACTCTATTATTTTTGTTCCTGCGTGAGTAGCCGGCTCCAAGGTATAGTTTGTCATACTCAGTGCTTGAATTTGCTTTTTCTTGGACGGGATGAAGTGTACATCGGTTTTTCTAAAAACAGTGCCAGTGGACATTTATAAAGGTACTCCAATGCTCAAGTTAGGAAAAGTATAATATGATAGAGATAATATTCAGAGTGAATAGCATACGGTTAAAATCATACATTCATAATGTATAATAAATAAATAAATACAAATTTCATATTCATCGAGACCCATTCAATTTAACATAGGCTCACCTAATTTTTCTTTCTCTAAAAAAAATTAATTTAACTGTATTTTGTATAATTCAATTCTTATATTTTGTTTTTTGAAATATAGCATATTTTTTATTTTTTAATAAAAAATCATCCTATTACAAATTCATTTGACAATGATCTTTTTTTTCAATTAGCATGATTTTTTTATTGAGAAATATTAAAAAATTATCAAAATTTATTATTTTTAGTTATCAGTTAGTCATCAATATTTAAAAGTATGAAATTAAATATATTGTTAAATTATTAAACTAAAGAAATTGAATTAATGACTAAATGATAACTAAAAATAAATTCTGATGACTTCTTAATATTTTTCATCTTATTAAAATTATTTTCTTCAATTATTTGAAAAAAAAAATATATGGCTAGGCCTATTTTTAAGAAAGATATCCGTAGAAAGCTAACAAATTTTCAGATAGGCTGAACATGAAAAATGGCTTCGCCAAGCTTTCGGGGCATATGGACAGAGAAGACAATGTATAAGTTTAAATACTTGCCAACTACTTACCCGGTCTAAAGCTCACGGTGAGCTCCTAGTCTTCATGTACATTGAAAGCAAACTACCAAAATCTTGACCATTCACATTATTTATATTATATCTCAATGAGTAGAGATAAATAAAATATCATATTCCATCCCGTACATTGACATATGAGAACCGCTTCCTTTAGTATAACTTGTAAACCTAGCATAGTTATTTTATTTTTATATATACCTAATATTTATTTATTTTTTACGTTTAGAAAACAAATTAAGATTCAAATCAGGGTGTAAAAGATTCAATTAAAACGGTATGTAAAATTGAAAACAAAAAATGCAATTGAGTACACAATCTAATAATTACACTATGTTTGGTTGGAAGAAAAGAAATAGAGAGGAAGAAAATAGAAAGAAAAGAAAGAAAAGGAAAGAAATTGAGTGGATATTTATTTTCTTTGTGTTTGGATGAAAGGAAAATAAGAAGGAAAGAAATGTTATAAAAAGACAATTTTATTCTTATATTATACATGATATAGAAAAAAATAAAGGAATAATATTGAAAGTAGAGAGAAAGATTTAGTTTTCTCTCCATTTTCGCTCCATTGTTAGAGGAAAAAAAATTGGTGGGTCTCACCAATATTTTTTTATCCATTTTCCTTCCTTTTTCATTTCTCTTCTCAACCAAACAAACAAAAAAAAAATAACTATTTTCCTTCCTATTTCTTTCCTTCCTTTTTTCTTTCTCCCATTTTCACCTCAAACAAACACACCCATTAATCTTTTGGGAATAAGTATTACCACTCTCGTTTTGACAATAACACTTTTTTTTAACTTATTCCTGAAAAATACAATGAAAACAACTCTATATAAAACAACATTACAAAAAATGTGATAATAACACTTTTTTTTACCACATCGATAAAAATACAATAAAAACTAAAAGTCATATACAGGCTAACATTATTAAAAATAACAAAAATATTATTGGACGGTTAAATTTTTCTTACGTAGTTAAATCTAACCCAAATCATATATATATTATTATTTTATTTATTTTTTTTCTCCTCTTTCGTCATTATCATTATTATCATTATAAATTTATAATTATCATCATTATCTTCTAAATTCAATATCATATACTCAGTTAACTGATAAAAAAAACATAATTTAATTATAAATGTCATAAAAATTTTCGATAAATAACACAATAAAATTTTAAAAAATTATAAATCTAAAATTTTGAGTCATTCAACTAACAACATACATTTAGTATAAGTATAAGTTCATGTGGATGTTATTTGATGAAATAAAATTTTTTTATTAGAAAATTTTTAAGGTTTTAGGTTACAGTTGATTTTTCTATTCTGTTCCATGATTTAGATTACCTGTATAATTGTCACTAACTGAGTTTAATTGATTTCGTTTAAGTAAGGTATGTTTATTTTATTATTAATGTTCCATGGTTTTCTGTTTGATTAATGGATGTTAGATATTGAAAATGTTAGATATGTATATTTTATTGTTAATAGTTATTTTGTTTACAGTGTAAACGAGATATATGAAGTTATAAATATAAAAATATAGTTTTTAAAAATAATAAAATAATATTAATAATTTAATTTAGACCAATTTAAAAAATAAAAATTAATATATTTTGTTACTATTTAGATCGATTTTAATTAAATTATATCTCATCTGTATTTTAAATTTTAAATTAATAACTTTTTTATGTTTATTTATACTGAACTATTTAAAATAGATGGTTTCAAATGACAATAGAGATAGATGGCTAGTTTTAAATTATTAGCATACACATAAAAAATCACTAGTTTTACAAAAAAAAAAAAAACAGATGAATTTACATAAAAATAGTGATTTAAAACTATTCATTTAAAACCAGCTTATTATATTTCTATAAACCAACAAATTTGAATTTTTAATTATATATGTTCAAATAAAATTTATCAAAATTTTTAATTTTTTTATAATTTTTTATTTTTTTATGAATAATTTTTTTTAATATTAATTTAAATATGTTGATTTTTATGAAAATAATGTGTTAGTTTCAAATGAACAATTTTAAATCACATCGATTTTTTTAAAAATTAATAATTTTTTATTCATGTACGCTATTAATCTAAAATAATGTTTAAAATTTTAAACTTAACTAAAACGGAAAAACAAATTGAATACGAGAATTTAGTGCAACCATAAATATAGAGAATCGAAGAAGGTAGAAACCGTGTATGAGTAGTGTATAGTTATTGATAATTATTTAAAGGTTTAATTATTCTGTTGGTCTCTGTAGTTTTTTCGTAAAATTTTTAATTAGGTCCCTATACTTTTTTTTTCTTTTAATTGGGTTCCTGTACCAATTTTTTTCAATTAGTTCCTTCTTGGTAGTAATTGGCTTAATTGTATAGGAACCCAACTAAAAAAAAAATTGGTGCAGGGACTCAAATAAAAGAAAAAAAAATGTAGGGACTCAATTAAAAAAAAATTGGTGCAAGGACTCAATTAAAAGAAAAAAAATATAGGGACCTAATTAAAAATTTTGCGAAACTATAAGAATCAATAGAGTAATTAAACCTTATTTAAATTATCAAATGAATAAAAAATTATAGTTATTAAAAAACGTTACATGGATCTCCCCAATCATCTCTCTACGTAAATCGAATGAGGCAGAGTAGATTTAACTCTCTATATAAATCTAATCACCCTATTTCGATTTATGCATGCATGCTGTCCTAGTAAATCTAATCACTCTGTTTAGATTTACTAGAATAGCATACATGCATAAATCGAAACAGCTTTATTAGATTTATTAGGACATCATGTAAATATGAATAAATCGAACCAGACTGTTTTGATTTATATAGAGAGCTAAATCTAATTTGGTTCATTCGATTTGCATAGAGATGTGATTGGGGTGATTCACCTTACGTTTTTCATTTTGGGTGATTTGCCTAAAATTGGATGAATGTTGGTTTATTAATGTGAATTACCCTTTTAATTACATATTGTATAAATATAGTTGGTTATTTTATATAAAGTATAACTATCTATTACGTCTGACTCTGAAAAAATTTAAGTTTTAACTTCTATGTCACCTTGGAGAGCTATACTTTATTTAACCTTTTCAACATCAAAAGTTCCGGTAATGATTCTTTAGATGCTAATGAGTCAAATGATGATTTTTAATGAATTTTTAGAAATTTGTTTATTGTTCCATTTTAAATTCATAAGTTTATAAAAATATAGATTTTCTAGAATTTAAACTAAAACACAAAAGTTAGATTTTTATTCTTATTCTTATTTGTTTTTGTTTTTATTTTTTATTTAAATTCAAATAGGATATTTTTTTTTATATTTATATTTTAAAATTAATACAATTAACTTAAAAGTAATAAATGTCAATACTCTGTATAAGTAATAAATCAAATTATTATATATGTATTGTTCAATAATAAATCGAATTAATTAGATTTAATTTACTACTGACATACTAAATCGAATATAATTAATTCGATTTACTATAAAAAAATTCGATTTTTATAAAATAATTCAAGATATGCATGTAATTTATTTTATGAGGAATGTTAGAGGACCAGCAACTTTTGTGATTTGTAGCCATCAAATAGTCATCAATGATAGTTTTAATGGTGTGAGATTGATGTGAGTTTTCATTCAATGACTCACTTTTCTTTGTTGGTTACATGCTGGCCAGAATTTAACAAAGTTGCTGGTCCCTAAACTTTTCCTTATTTTATTTTAAAAATATTAGTATAATATTAAAAGCCATTTGGTTTGTTTATGTTATTTACTCTATCCTCCCTTCATCTTTTGTATATTTTATTTAAGGAAGTTATCTCATTTCAACTCTCATCGAATTCCCTCCTCTTATAAACACCTTCTAGTAATTTTGCTAAAAATATTAAAATCCAAAATTGCTTAGTTGCATTTTTTATCAAACCTTTTTATTATCTACGAGATTAACTAATGGATAATAAAATTAAAAATCAGTTTGACACCATAAGCAATTAGAAGTGGTATATATAAGCCTCAACTAGGGAAGAGGAGATAACGTCACATATCATTTTCGCAAAATGTCAACAATAGCACAACACTAGAAATGGGTATCTGGTCCACTCAATCAAGTGGTTTTTTTTTTTTTTTTAAATAAAAATAAAAATAAAAATTCTAGCTGCAATCATTTACGTAATTTACCATGTCTCATGGGAACCAAGTATCAAAATAATAGACAAAAAAATTAATGATTCTTTTGTATAAGAAAGAACATAATTAAAATAAAATAAACTACAGAGTATTAAGAGAGAATGGCCGTTCACATTAGTATAATTAGAAAAATCGTTAAAGAGACTATTGATCCAATGATCAATCATTAATCAATAATTAACTTTTGGAAGCTCGTTGCTTTTTTTTGACTTTTGAATGTATAATTAGCTTTACTTTAACTGCTTTTATTTTTCCTAAATAGGTATTCTCTTAATCTCTTCCGTGAACGTGAAACATAATTAATTAAACAACAATTAATAGGACCAAATATCTAGTAGCTTTTCGATTTTTCCTTTATTGCTAAAGAAGTTTGTTTGTTTGTTTGTTCTTTTTTATTTTTTACTTTTTAGTTAAGGTATGGAATGAAAAGGGTGCCTTCTTCTAACTCTAAGATTTCCTTTTCACATCGGAACTAATTAAGCTTTTTTTTTTTTTTCATGCATACTCATAATTTGAATTGTATTCCTAATAAGATTCTTCCAATACGGTCTACACTCTACAGAGTAAATAACTATTTTTACACTCGAAAAATTTAAATTTTAACAAAATAAATTCTAAAAATAATAACAAAAAAATAATTTCTAAAAAAATAAATTATTTGTTTTTTTAAAGTTAATAATACCTTATTTTAAAAAAAACAGAAACAAAAAAAATTTTTAATATTTAAAATTCTTTTTAAAAAATCTATTTAAATGTGAAATAATTTTTATCTGTTTTTTAAAATAAAAAATATTTTTTTAAAAATAAAAAAGTAAGTATTTTTTTTAAAAGTCAATTTAAAATGATCATTATTTTTTTAAAAGATACATCTAAATAAATTTTAAATTGATTAAATATATTTTATTAAAAAAAAAACTAATCAAAATCAACACTAAATATATTAGTAGAGCTTAGTTCAATTTTGTGACGATTTGATGATGATGAGGATGATGGGCAGTGGCAGAGTGGGTTGATAGCAATGGGATGAGTTGAGGCAGGGAATGAAAATAGGATGGGACAAGCTAAGAGTGATAACAAATTAACAATAGGTGAGGCAAGAGAATGAAAATGGAGTTGTGGAAGGTTCTCACAGTGAAGAGAGAGAATATTGGGATACATTAATAATTTTGTAAATAATTGGCTACTGATAGATAAAATTAATTATTGACCAAATATTTGGATCGTTTTATCAAATAAAATATATCTTTTAAAGATTATTTTATTGTTATTATTTTTTAAAATTTATTTTATCAAAATTTAAATTTTTTAGATGTCAAAATAGTTATTTACTCATGGTCTATATTCAATATTTTGATGTATCCTCAATAAATAAATAAAATATTTTTATAAGAAGTTAACAACCTCATAAGAATACTTTAATTTTACGCTAGAGTCTTTAATCTAATCCTAAATAATTTTAAAACAAATATGAGAAATGAAAAACGATGACAACAATTATTCATGCCAAAAAGTGGTGAGTAAATATACATACATACACACACTTTTATATATATATCACAAACTTATATTTTTTTTTGTATTATATTATATTATAAATATTATTATCTTAAAATTATTTATTATTTAAAAATTAAGTTGAAGATGCTATTTTTTATTATTTGTATTAATTTAAATACGAATATTATGATATGTAATTTTATTGACGTTGAAAATTTAAAAAATAAATAAAAACATAAATTTTATTTTAAATATTTTTTATTTGTATTTTTATTATAATTAAAATTTTACCTATAATTTTTATTAGATTAATTTTAATAAATTTTATTATTAAAAAAAAAGTTAAGCAGACTAGACTGTTGATTCGTCAATCTATTATAAAACAGTACAAACTAGTATTTTAAACTTATTCTATTTTGATAGGTTGGACTAGTCTACCTCATTTTTGAGTGAACTTTGGTGAGGCAGGACAGAGTAAAACAGATTACTTGTTTTGACACCCCTACTTTTAAGGGTATAATTTTGACAAAGTATTTTGATGTATTCTAAAATTGTTGCATTATTGTTTTTGTTCCTTTTTTGTAATTGGAGGTGTAAGATTAAGTTCTTTTTTACCTTTTTTTTTATAATAATTGTCTTTGTTCTTTACTGGTATGACATTAGATGTTGCAGCCCTTGATGGAGGCAGTGTTGAGACCAGGGCTGCTGTGGATATTGGTATTGGTAAACGGAAAACAGGAATGTAAAGGTTTTGGAACGGGAGGAGCAGATGCTTGAAAATAGGAGGACGTGGAAATTAGTTGTGGAATCAGAAGCGGTGCAGTACAATGAAGAAGATGACATCATGACAATTCTTCAAGAACAGAATGAAGCACTAGCTCAAAAGAGGAGATTGGCGAAGCAGAAAGAAAAGGCACGAAGATGCAGACCCAAAAAATTGAAAAAGGTGTGTAATAAAATTTTAAAATGATTTTTAGCTCTTGAAATGTTAGGGGGTTAGGGGTGTTGGAAAATTGAGTATGGTGAAAGAACTAAAAAAGAAGCAAAAACTAAATAAGCTAGGTCTGGTTGAAACTAAGATGTAAGTTGTGACTAAGTTTGATATAGTACGCATTTGGAGGAGTGATGTTGTGGAGTGGGAGTTTGTAGGTTTGGAAGGCACGTCTGGGTCTGTTGTTAATGTGGGATGACATGTTGTTTAAAATAAATAACTGTTACAAAGGGGAGAGATGGTTATGTGTTGAAGGAGTCCTATTAAAAAATGAGTTCAATTGTGCTTTTTGCTTAGTATATGATGATCATACTAGAGTGGATAAACTGGCTGTGTGGGAGGAACAGAGTTTTATAGCTGGGTTATGTCAAGTTTCGATATGTTACATGGGAGACTTTAATGAGGTTATGCAGATTAAAGAAAGGAAAGGTCAGGACAGGTTAACAACGTCGGCAGAAGATTTTAAGGCTTGGGTCCAAGATATGCAATTAATAGACTTACCGTTGAATGATCGAAAATTTACATGGTTCAGATGCCGCTCTTGCAGTTGTATTGATAGAGTTCTATTAAGTGTAAAATGGATTGAGGAGTTTCCGGAGATTCGATTAAAAAGTGGACCGAGAAGTTTGTCAAATCATTCCCAATTATAGTTGAGGATTCCGAATTCAAAGGTGGACCATGACCTTTTCGAAGTTTAGATTCTTGATTTACACATGAAGGTTTTTTTACGAATGGTCAGGGTCTCAGGGAGGAATGAAGGAATCTTGGCGAGCTGCAGTTCACAGAGAAGTTGAAGGCTTTAACGCTGCCTTTGAGGAGATGTCATAAGGACAATATTGGTGATGTGAACAAGAGAATTCAACGCTTTGAGGAGGAGATCAAGAAGATAGATGATATGACTGGCAGTGGAGTTTATGATGGTACATTGGAGGCGATAAGGAAGGCTCTGGTAAGTTGTTACAAGTGGTGGTATGTGAGAAAAGAAATACACTAGAAGCAAATGTCGTGATCCAGGCATGCGAAGGATATGGATAAAATCACTAGGTACTTCCATAACTTGGCATTGGCAAGAAGGATGAATAACAGAATTGATACATTGGTAATTAATGGAAGGTTGATAAGAAATCAAGCTCAGATCAAGATTGATATCAGAGAGTTTTATAAGAATTTGTATCATTAGAAGAGATCGCCAGTTGTGGGGTTTAGGGATGATTTGGTAAATCGGATTGATGAAGAAGAGTCTGTAACATTGGAGAGAATGCCAACTATGGAGGAGGTTAGAGAAGCGGTTTGGGATAATGAATCTTCTAAGGCTCCAAGAAGTGATGGGTATAACAAGAATTTCATTAAAAAGTGTTGGGGTGATATTGGTGCAGAGTTCACGTCAACTGTGCTGGATTTTTTTCGATGATCAAGGTTGCCTTCTGATTCGAATGTTACGTGGGTAGCCCTAGCACCTAAGTTCATTG
This sequence comes from Arachis ipaensis, assembly GCF_059453495.1. Classification (NCBI taxonomy): domain Eukaryota; kingdom Viridiplantae; phylum Streptophyta; class Magnoliopsida; order Fabales; family Fabaceae; genus Arachis; species Arachis ipaensis. The sequence continues at coordinate 144,985,906 of NC_142441.1, read as the reverse complement.
GAGCCACGGAGATTAAGGACCTCCAGCCGATAAGCATGGTAGGTTGCGTATATAAAGTAATTCCTAAAGTGATGGTCAGAAGGATGAGATCAGTGATGTCAGGGCTAGTAGGGGAGACTCAGAGTGCATTTGTGAAGGGTCGAAAAATACATGATGGGGGCACTTATTGCATGCGAAACAATGCAATGGTTAAAGATGAGGAAGAAGAAAGCAGCGATCATTAAATTAGACTTTCAGAAGGTATATGATCGGGTAAAATGGAGTTTCGTGGATATTGTATTACAGAATATGGGCTATGGTTGGAGGTGGAGGGAATGGGTAAAGGAGTGTGTTGGTATATCTTCTATGTCGATTTTGATAAATGGCTCACCAACTGAACCATTTAAGATGGAGAACGATTTGAGACAAGGTGATCCACTATCTCCATTTCTATTTGTTCTTGTTGTTGATGTTCTGCATAGGATGGTAGGGGAGGCAGTCAGAAATAGATGTATTTCGTCTTTGCTGGTTGGCAAGGACAATATAGAGTTGTCACATATCCAATTTACAGATGACACTATATTGTTCTGTCCACCAGAGGAGGAGACCATCAGAAACTATGCCAGGTTGCTAAGGTGTTTTGAGGTGATGCAGGGTTAAGTATCAACTTCGATAAATCCAGTTTGATCACAATCAATTGTGAACATCCATGGACTTTCAATATGTGCAACTTATTGGGATGTAAGGAGGCTAACCTTCCAGTCAGATATCTTGGCATTTCTTTAGGAGCGAACCCAAGGCGGGTCAGCACTTGGAAACCGATAATTGATAAAGTCGAGGAGAAGCTTAGCTTGTGGAAGGAAAAAGTCCTTAATAAAGTGGGTAAGTTAGTCCTTATTAAATCTGTATTGAATAGCTTGCCGGTGTACTATTTGAGCCTGTATAAGATGTCGAAGGCAGTGGCAGAAAAGTTGATTTCGTGGCAGAGAAAATTCCTATAGAGCAAGGAGGAAGGCAAGAATGGTGTGGCACTGGTTAAGTAGGTAGTGGTTTAGGCTCCTAAAAAGTTGGGTGGGTTGGGGGTGGGTAATGCCGTGGTTAGGAACACAACTCTCGTTTTCAAGTGGTGGTGGCGTTTCTCAAAAGAGGAGTGTCCATTATAGAAGAAGGTTGTATGCTCTTGTCATAACTTGAACCCCAATGTAATATTATCAGCTCAGACATTGCCTAGTAGAGGAGGTCCATGGAAGGATATTTGTCAGCTGGAGTTCAAGGATCGTAACGTGAAAGATAAGATGATTGCTGTGTTGTCTATGGAGGTGGGTGATGAAAGAAGAACTCGATTTTGGAAAGATGTTTGGTTACAAAGTGGTTCGCTAAAGATGAGCTTTCTGAGGCTCTTCTCTGTTTCAAACCAAAGAGGATCTGTTATAGGGGATTGTGAGTTTTGGGATGGGTTAGAGTGGATTTGGAATTTCCAGTGGAGACGAGAATTATACCAATAGGATTTGAAATTAGTGGATCAATTGCATGAGACTTTAAGGCCTGTAAAGATAGCATGTGATACACAAGATAGAATTGTATGGAAGTTTGATAAGAAAGACATTTTTTCAACTAACTCTTTTGTGCAAGTGTTGCAGTCAGAAACGCTCCCGGAGGACATCACCAGCTATAGCTTCACCAGAACCATATGGAAAGGTTTGGTTCCCACGAGTGGAGTTATTTATTTACTTTGCTTTGATAGGGAGAGTAAATACTAAAGAAAGATTGCATAGACTGGGAATTATTGGTCACGGTGATAACATGTATGTTTTGTGTAAAAAAGATGTTGAACATATTCACCACTTGTTTCTTGGTTGTGAGTTTACCTAGCAGGTGTGGTGTGAATGGCTTTCTGAATTTGGGGGCCTGTGGTCTGTTCCGGGTTCACTGAAAGAACATTTTGAGAGTTGGACAGATGTCATTAGCAGGAAAGAGGAGCGCAACAAGTGGCTCGTATGCTTTTTTGCAGTTATTTAGAATGTTTGGCTTAAGAGGAACATGCGGATATTTAATAACAAGGAAGCGGGTGTACAAGAGGTGTTTCACAAATCTTTGACCAGTTATAGAGAGTGGAGTAGTGTCGATCCCTTTTGTTGTTGATGGCAATGCCGAAGATAATACTAGGAATAGAGTTCATGCTACTTTTCGATGTTTTGTTGTTTGAATTTTTATTTTTCTATCGCTCCACTTTATTGTATTGAGCTCGTTTGTTCAAAAAAAAAAACTTCACTCTTTACTGTTGTCCAACATTGTTGCTATCGCCACCACCCACTACCAGTCACCTTCTAGATATTGTCGTCACTGGTCACTCTATTTTAAACCCTAATTTTTATATTATAAATTCTAAATCTTCTAAAAGATGAGAGTTTAAAATATAATTTTTCGAAAAAATTGATTGATGTTGATTAATTTAAAAATTAATTTCTTATACATTTTTATTTTAATTTTTTTTATTTACTTGAATACAATTATTGACATTTGGATCTTATTATTAAGAAGTTAGAACAACTAACTTAACCAACAAAAATTTTCCTAAATGACATGAAAAATCTTCAATCATTTTTTTTCATTCTCAAAAGTAATTAAGAAACTAAAAATAGTTACCATTTGATGAGATTCCCAAATGGTATGCTTTCACACACTGCTACTATTGACTATTGAGCATTGCATAATTGGGGACACCATAATACAATTTATATTCTAATTCCAATATTCATGATCATGACCATTGCATAATTATTGTATGTGGACAAGAGCATATTCATTTCCCACACACACCAATCTTGTCACCAACTTATCAATAACCACACTCATTAACCAAAGAAACTCAATTCTAACTTTGACCATTATTAATTAATTCAATCCCATTTCCACTCTCACCAGGGATGGGGGCAATAATTATAATCTCTTATTAATTGCCCTCAATCTCATAGATTATTGATGAACATAACACAACAATAAACTTAGTGTCGAATCATTTATCCCATTTAAAGTAAGCTCCACTAACCTTCAAGTTGATGCGCAGCATCAAAAATAGCAAGTTTCCATACATCGTTGTTTTACTTTTAAGTGATTTTTGTTGAATAAACAAATACAAATTTGACAGTGTTGCATTTACTTCTTAATCTCCATTTTTGTTTTACTTTTACATAGGTATTAGAAACAAAATTGGTACGTCAAAATCAATAACTAAAATCAGTCAATATATATATATATGATTTAATTTAATTTATTTTTAATATATATTTTATATTGGTAGTTAATTTTGATAGCTGATTATGATATATATTATATGTATAAAAAATATAAAATATTTTCGTAACTTATTAATTAGTAATCAAACTTCTTCAATAATATAATTAAATTAAATTGACATTCATGATAAAATTTTATAAAAAAAATAAACAAATTTTATAAATAAAATAATTAAATTTAATTCAAATTTATAATCGAATAGTATAATATAATACAACAATAACTAGTTTATTATGTTCATAAAATAATTCTGAAAATAAAAATAAAAATAATAAAGAATGGAGAGCTATTTATGACTGGATGTGTTGTTATGTACACTATCAATATTGTATAAGAATATATTTTGCTGCCTTTAAGAAGCCTTTTGCTATTTGAAATTTTGGAGGAAAAACAAAAAATTAAAAAAAGGGTCCGTTTGTAAATTGTAACACGTAATTCAAAATTTTACAATGCAAACCTTTTCTTTAACTCCATTTTCGTCCAAATCTTACCACATTTCAAAGTTTTCTGCAATGTTCCGGATATAATATTCTTCTAGACTATGATTCAACGACCCTAGTAGCTAGGCGCTCTTCGAATTTCCTACATTATTTTTTTTTAACAATATCTCTCGTTCCGGTTAATTAAAAACTAATCTGTCATGGAGTTTCATTTAAAAATTTGTCATTAGCTAATAAATTCGAATTTTCAATGTTTATTTAAACACATTAGTAAATTAACCATTAAATCAACATAACTTAACTTCTTACATTATTTTATTATCCATACAATAATATCTCATTAGATTATATAGCATATCGATCAATCGCTTTAGATTTTAAGTGATAAAATGAACCAAAATCGTTCGGATTAGAATTTAAAATTTGTCAAAACAAAATAAATTTCACTGCGGAAAGGCCGGGCCAACCGGCCAAGCCAAATATTTTTTATTTTTTATTTTTTATTAAATAAAAAATAATTAATGGTATAAAAATTAATAATTATATAATTTTTAAATTATTTTTTTATTTTTTTAGTTATTAACTTTTATTTAGATTATGTGACTTATTTTTTAAAATAAAGATGATTTTATTGACGAATATTATTTTAAATAATTTTATTAAAATTAAAAATTTAGAAAAAAATAATAAAAAAATTATATTATAATTATGCTAATTTTTATTTGTATATAATTTTTTAATTATTATTTTTACTAATTTAAATTACTTTTATTTTTTTTAAATTAAGTGGATTAATTCACCAGCCTATTATAAAATATAACTGACTAATATTTTGAGTCTATTTTGTTTAACAATATCAACCTTAATAAGATAAGCGAGACACAGACTACTCACTTTACCACTCGTATATTATCTTAGATACATTATTAGAAGAAAAAATTTTGTATTACTCCATACTTAGATAACCAAATTTAAAGTACGTAGAGACGAGGATTAATTAAGTTTTAATTGAGACATCAACTCTTCGCCGTGGATAAGAGAGAATGAAATGGATGATTGTCAATGAAGAAAATTAAGCCTAGGATATATATAAATCTTTTTACACAAAGTTTGAGAACAAAAAGTATATGATTTATCCTTTATATTGTAAAATATTACAACTGAATAATATAATTAGCTATGTGAGGAATTTTAATAATTTACATAAACATCATATTAGTATATCATCATTCTTGTACGGAATAATTATTTTGTAACTGAATACAATTAAATAATAAAAATATTATATATACTAAAATTAACTATTATATATATTTGTATATAAATATATATAATTTAACTTATTTTTAATATGTATTTATATTTTAAATTTTTAATATATACTCTATTATATATAGTCTAAATAAATAATTAATTTTAAAATTAATTTCAGTACATACCTAAACTGATTAATTAAATAATACACATCATCATCATCATTAGAACTACAGTTGACTACGTACTAAATCATTTTTATAATTTAAAACTTAATTCCTCGCCGCATGCTTATTCTTTAATTAATAAAGTACTTTTCAGTTTTATCAAAATAAAAGATTTATTAAACTGCTTAAATTTGACAAACATAAAATGCTCTTTTCGTTAACTTATATTATAATGTACAATTATTTTTTCTTTTTAGTTATAACTGTAACACCCTACCACACAAAGCTTTACGCTTAAGTCATAAAACAGAGGTGATGTGGTATTACGACCTCTAAAATAAAATAAGTACATATAATAGCAGAAGAGTTATAATATACTAGGAGCCTTGAAGGATAGGGGAAATAAAAATCGCGAGATAAAAGCGCAACGCTCAAGGAACGAGTTAACTTGCATGCTAAGAAAACCGTAACTGTCAAACATAAGATAACAGAAGTAGGAATAGAGTGCCAAAGATACAAAATAACAAGCTCCTAACTCAGCCTGCGAAGTCAAAACTGGCCGGAGAATATTTACACATATATACATACATATCCAAAACCCAAAAGTACATACACACAATCCTGCCTCTCCATAAACCTCTAAGAGGATCAAAAAGGACAAGTTATAAGGAGAGAAAGCTAAGTACATATATATACATCACTGTACAACAAAACTATACAACAACACTATCCAGTAACCCCTCCGCTTTAAGAGTCCAGACGCCTAACGAGATGGCTCCCGACCTGCATCTGAAAAATAACAACATAGTATGGAATGAGAACCGGAGGTTCTCAGTATGGTAAAGGTGCCACACACATAATATATAAGGTCCTGGGAATGCCAGAGGCAATCCTAGAACGCCGACACTCAGATTGTAGAGCTTAAAGTATTAAACAGAAGCCATAAAAGGTGGTTTCCTAGAAATATTTAATCCTAACTTAACTTAACCTTAAATCTAAGTCATATACTGCCATTCCTCCATACCTCCAATTCCATCATGCATTTTCACAGACAAATAAACAGATAAAGGCAAACACAAGAAAGTTACAACTACTGCAGGTAACAAATACACATTTAGCATGGCAAATACAGATAGGCACACCCAATTAGAGCACAAGCAAGTAATTCAAGTAATATGCATATGATGCATGCCTGTCCTATGGCTGATGAGGCTCATCTGTCGGTTATCCAGCCAACCCGACAAGTCTGAATTGTCCTTAGACTGTCCCCCGACGTGCATCCCCAAGAGTCTATGCATAGATTTTTCTCAAATAATCAATATTGCTCAATGGGGGTAACATTCCCGGGAATTTATATAGTGCCCGGTCACACTTACGTCGTAGGGTCAACAGAGTATCGAGTTTTCAACCTGGTACACGTGGTGGCAAGCCACGACACTTAATCCAGGGAATCTCGTATCTCAGATTATTCAAATTCATAAGCCATATAAATAATTCAATTAAAATTCATCAACATCCACATCATTCTCAATCACATCTCATTCATCATTATATGTCAATCATATTCAATCATTATCCTTCATTATCACACCTCTCATTCCGTCCATCAATAGTTCCAATTCAAAACATAATTCATTCTTTTCCAAATGAACTAAACTTAAAACATGCTCATTTTCTTAATAACTCAAAATCAAACCATATAACCTTTAAATCTAAATCTTTTTAAATAATCATATAAACAAAATCTCTAATTTTTATAAAATTTCGGCAGCATCTCCTCTAAAACTCGGACTTTGCCACCCTGTTCGGGTCCAAACCTGTATTCTTTTCAATTCAACATACCCTTTCTCATCATCATAACAACCACCACAATAAATCTACCTCAAATCAACAATTAAACTCATACAATATTCAAATCCAACAACCAAAATTCAACTAAGGATCATAGTTCACAAATCCTAGGCTTTTAACACAAAATACCTCAAATCAATAATTCACCAAATCATTAGTTAATCAACAATAACATTCAACCATAATTCTCTCCAAATTAACATAACAACATTCACCATCCAAAATTAAAAACTAATTATCCAATAAACTTCAACCAAATATATTCATCGATAAATTACTAAACATTAAACATACACCTGCATTCCAACTTATCCAATGGTCATCTAGCCTAAGTTTTCACAGAACATTATATATTAAATGCAAGAAACCTAAACCATACCTTAGCCGATTCCCAAGAATTATTCCAAGACAATTTTCCTAAAAGAACACAACCCTCAAAACCTCAACTAATCCGCTTCCTCCAAGTTCCAGTATTCACAATTTCAAGCTCCAATTATTTATTTTCAACCTAATACACATTCATAATACATATATACCCAATTTAATACTCAAAGCTCAAATTTAATGAAATTAAAATAGAATTATCGTATCCTCACCTTACCCAAGCTTCACATAAGCAAGAGTGAACGTTTCTCTCAAGCTAATTGGATCTTAAAACATCAGAAATCAAAGAAATTCAATATTCCCACTTAAAATTCGAAAATTGGAGGAAGATGAAGCTGAGAGTGATTAAACAAGTTACCTATGAAATTGTTCCGATAGAAATGTAGAGCTCGACGCGGTGAACGCGTGGCCGCAAACGGTGCGACGATCGGAGCTCGAACGGAGGAGTTACGGGGGTTGGAAGGTTACCGTAAGGGTTCGGGAGTGTTTTTCTTCTCCCTGGGCATTTTCACGCTGCAGCTGGTGAAATGGAGAAGAAGGGCTTTCGGGCTCATTAAAAGTGTGGGTCCGGTTGGACCGACAGCCCGGTTCGGGTCCGGTTCAACCGGTTCGGCTCGTTCGGTCCAATTTTAGACCGTTTTCTTCGAAATTAGTGTCAAAATTCTCGTTTTGATGAGCTCTACCCTATTTTGATATAATATTCGCATTTCTAATCCTCCTTATTAAAAAATAATTTATTAACTAATTATCTACTAATTTAACCGGGGTTTACATCCTACCCACCTAATAAAGAATTTTGCCCTCAAAATTCAAATATAGTTACCTGAAAAGAGATGTGGATAGTCCTTTCGCATATCTGATTCGAGTTCCCAGGTATGTTCCTCGATACCAGCTCGTCTCCAAGCTACTTTTACCAATGATACTTCCCTTCCTCGTAATCGTTTAACACTGGTGTCATCAATCCTCACCGGAATTACTGGGAGTGTTAGATCTTCTCTCACTTGGATTGGTTCTGGTTCTAGAACATGACTTGCATCAGGAGTATACTTCCGAAGCTGTGATACATGAAATACATCGTGCAAATTCGAAAGGTATGGCGGTAAGGCAATTCTATAAGCCACTGGTCTAATTCTCTTCAAAATCTCAAACGGTCCAATATAACGGGGATTCAGTTGCTTAGTCTTAAAAGCTCTTCCCACTCCAGTGGTTGGTGTTACTTTCAGAAAAACATGTTCTCCTTCCTCAAATTCCAAAGGCTTTCGCCTCTGATCAGCATAACTTTTCTGGCGGCTCTGGGCTATAAGCATTCGATTACGAATCTTCTTTATCTGCTCAGTCGTTTCAGCTATCATCTCAGGCCCTAATAAACTCTTTTCTCCAGTTTCATACCAACACAACGGAGACTGACATTTCCTGCCATACAGAGCCTCATATGGAGCCATTCCGATGCTCGCATGATAGCTATTATTATAAGCAAACTCTACTAATGGCATATACCGGTCCCAGCTTACCGGCTGGTCCAAAACACAAGCCCTTAGCATATCCTCCAAGGTCTGAATAGTTCTTTCTGACTGACCATCTGTCTGAGGGTGATATGCAGTACTCAAGCTTAACTGAGTCCCAAATGCACGCTGAAAAGCTCCCCAGAACCTTGATGTAAAATGGGGATCTCTATCAGATATAATAGTAGAGGGCACACCATGTAACCTGACAATCTCTTTGATATACATTCGAGCCAATTCCTCCATTGTGCAACTTATTCGGATAGGAAGAAAGTGAGCTGATTTTGTTAGTCGATCTACAACCACCCAAATAGCGTCATAACCTGATCGGGTTCTAGGCAACCCTATCACAAAATCCATTGCGATACTCTCCCATTTCCATTGTGGAATCTCTAAAGGCTGAAGGGTCCCTGATGGTCTCTGATGCTCAATCTTAACCTTCTGACACGTTAAACATTTAGATACATGCAATGCCACATCATTCTTCATACCTGACCACCAGAACATCGCTTTCAGATCCTGATACATTTTAGTGCTCCCTGGGTGAATTGAAAACCCGCTCTTGTGAGCTTCCTTCAAGATACTTTGTCGTAGGTCTCCAACATCAGGCACAATAATCCGGTTCTTGAACCTCCATAAACCATCATGACCTTCTGACATTCTCCACTGTTTTCCCTGTTCAACTGCTGGTAATACCTTACGTAACGCTTCACTATCTTGATGAGCCTTCAGAAGTTCTGATTTAAAATCACTTGAAATCTGTAACTGACTCAAACACAAAATTCCAGATTCTTCTCTAACTCCCAAATTCAAACCTTGAAATGCCTTCAGTAACTCTTCCTCCCGTAGCATCATCCAAGCTGCATATAAAGACTTTCGACTCAAAGCGTCCGCTACAACATTCGCTTTTCCTGGATGATAATTCAATTCAAAATCATAATCTTTCAGAAGCTCCATCCATCTCCTCTGACGCATATTCAATTCTTTCTGCTCAAAAAGATACTTCAAACTCTTATGGTCTGAGAAAACATGAAACTTAACACCATAGAGATAGTGCCTCCAAATCTTTAAAGCAAACACAACAGCAGCAAGTTCTAAATCATGTGTCGGGTAGTTCATCTCATGCGGCCTTAACTGCCGTGAGGCGTATGCTACAACATTCTGGTGCTGCATCAGAACACACCCTAACCCTTTCAGAGATGCATCACAATACACTTCAAACGGTTCACTTGGTTCAGACAATACTAACACGAGTGCAGTAGTCAATCTGTGCTTTAATGCCTGGAAACTCTCTTCACATTCCGGAGTCCAGATAAAAGGTGTATCCTTCCTAGTCAACTTAGTTAAAGGTAAGGCGAGCTGTGAAAATCCCTTAATGAATCTGCGATAATACCCTGCCAAACCTAAGAAACTCCTGATCTCTGTCGCTGAAGTTGGTCACTCCCAATTCATCACTGCTTCCACCTTAGCAGGATCCACAGCTATCCCCTGCTTACTCACCACGTGGCCGAGAAACTTCACTTCACTTTTCCAGAACTCACATTTAGATAGCTTAGCATATAACTTCCTGTCTCTCAGAATTTGCAGCACAGTTCGCAAATGATCAGCATGTTCCTCTTCAGTCTTAGAATAAACAAGAATGTCATCAATGAAGACAATAACAAACTTGTCCAGATACGGTCGAAAAATCCTGTTCATATAATCCATAAATACTGCCGGGGCATTAGTTAACCCGAAAGACATCACTGTATACTCATAATGACCATAACGGGTTCTGAAAGCAGTTTTTGGAATATTCTCGTCTCTAACCCTTATCTGATGATATCCGGATCGCAAATCAATCTTAGAAAATACACCGGCACCCTGTAACTGATCCATTAGATCATCGATTCTAGGCAACGGATATTTATTCTTCACAGTGATCTTATTCAATTGTCGATAATCGACACACAGCCGCATACTCCCATCCTTCTTCTTTACCAGTAACACTGGCGCTCCCCACGGAGAGACACTTGGTCGGATAAAATGCTTACCCAACAGATCTTCCAGCTGAGCCTTCAGTTCAGCCATTTCTAAAGGCGACATCCTATAAGGAGTAATTGAAATCGGACCGGCTCCAGGCACCAACTCAATTGCAAATTCAACATCCCGATTAGGTGGAAATTCATTAATATCATCTGGAAACACATCTGAAAATTCACATACAACTGGAATCTGCTCTAAACTCTGATCATCATCTAATACTCCCGCAGTTAATAACATAATACCCTGACATTCAGTTCCAGAACAGTTTACTATCATAGAGTCTAAATAGTAATTATTCACCACAACAGGTGCTTCTGACCCTTCCAGCATAAACTGTACTGAATTCTCAGAACAATCAAGCAAAACATGGTTCTTAAATAACCAATCTCCCGACTATCACAGCGTCACCTGCCTGCAGGATACATCATGTCCCCTGTCACCAATACTGAGCCTCACCTTGCAGTTGATAAGTTCCAAATCCAACCCATTGCTCCTCAGGAACCTGTTGGGCCTGCAACAATCGTTCCATAGCTTGAATCCAATTATCTGTGTTAGTGGGATTTGAGGTTCTCCTGAAAGTCGGAGGGTGAACTTTCAGAAATATAGCAAGTGTCATAGGACCATCCTCATCATTATTATTCCCGTAATTACCCTGATTTATCTTATTATCCAATGCCTCGGCTATTGCCTGCATAGCTACAACCATATTTCCCAAAGTAGCCATAAAGTCTACTGGATCATTCCCTACCGGGCTAGGAGTAACGATGCCTATCCTACCTCTACCTCGCCCGCGACCGCGTCTGCGAGTCGACATCTGGTCCTTATACACACTAAACAAGTGATATTAAGTTGATCAGTCTTAATATTACAAGTCTAATGCTTTAAGTTCCAAATGCATGCTCACAAACGTTTATGCTATATATATCAGTCAGATATCCTAATAGCATATAGACACATATACAGAGAATGTACAGAAGCACAATCAGTCCATCTTTCAGGCTCTATAGGAACGAACTGCTCTGATACCATTAATGTAACACCCTACCACATAAAGCTTTACGCTTAAGTCATAAAACAGAGGTGATGTGGTATTACGACCTCTAAAATAAAATAAGTACATATAATAGCAGAAGAGTTATAATATACTAGGAGCCTTGAAGGATAGGGGAAATAAAAATCGCGAGATAAAAGCGCAACGCTCAAGGAACGAGTTAACTTGCATGCTAAGAAAACCGTAACTGTCAAACATAAGATAACAGAAGTAGGAATAGAGTGCCAAAGATACAAAATAACAAGCTCCTAACTCAGCCTGCGAAGTCAAGACTGGCCGGAGAATATTTACACATATATACATACATATCCAAAACCCAAAAGTACATACACACAATCCTGCCTCTCCATAAACCTCTAAGAGGATCAAAAAGGACAAGTTATAAGGAGAGAAAGCTAAGTACATATATATACATCACTGTACAACAAAACTATACAACAACACTATCCAGTAACCCCTCCGCTTTAAGAGTCCAGACGCCTAACGAGATGGCTCCCGACCTGCATCTGAAAAATAACAACATAGTATGGAATGAGAACCGGAGGTTCTCAGTATGGTAAAGGTGCCACACACATAATATATAAGGTCCTGGGAATGCCAGAGGCAATCCTAGAACGCCGACACTCAGATTGTAGAGCTTAAAGTATTAAACAGAAGCCATAAAAGGTGGTTTCCTAGAAATATTTAATCCTAACTTAACTTAACCTTAAATCTAAGTCATATACTGCCATTCCTCCATACCTCCAATTCCATCATGCATTTTCACAGACAAATAAACAGATAAAGGCAAACACAAGAAAGTTACAACTACTGCAGGTAACAAATACACATTTAGCATGGCAAATACAGATAGGCACACCCAATTAGAGCACAAGCAAGTAATTCAAGTAATATGCATATGATGCATGCCTGTCCTATGGCTGATGAGGCTCATCTGTCGGTTATCCAGCCAACCCGACAAGTCTGAATTGTCCTTAGACTGTCCCCCGACGTGCATCCCCAAGAGTCTATGCATAGATTTTTCTCAAATAATCAATATTGCTCAATGGGGGTAACATTCCCGGGAATTTATATAGTGCCCGGTCACACTTACGTCGTAGGGTCAACAGAGTATCGAGTTTTCAACCTGGTACACGTGGTGGCAAGCCACGACACTTAATCCAGGGAATCTCGTATCTCAGATTATTCAAATTCATAAGCCATATAAATAATTCAATTAAAATTCATCAACATCCACATCATTCTCAATCACATCTCATTCATCATTATATGTCAATCATATTCAATCATTATCCTTCATTATCACACCTCTCATTCCGTCCATCAATAGTTCCAATTCAAAACATAATTCATTCTTTTCCAAATGAACTAAACTTAAAACATGCTCATTTTCTTAATAACTCAAAATCAAACCATATAACCTTTAAATCTAAATCTTTTTAAATAATCATATAAACAAAATCTCTAATTTTTATAAAATTTCGGCAGCATCTCCTCTAAAACTCGGACTTTGCCACCCTGTTCGGGTCCAAACCTGTATTCTTTTCAATTCAACATACCCTTTCTCATCATCATAACAACCACCACAATAAATCTACCTCAAATCAACAATTAAACTCATACAATATTCAAATCCAACAACCAAAATTCAACTAAGGATCATAGTTCACAAATCCTAGGCTTTTAACACAAAATACCTCAAATCAATAATTCACCAAATCATTAGTTAATCAACAATAACATTCAACCATAATTCTCTCCAAATTAACATAACAACATTCACCATCCAAAATTAAAAACTAATTATCCAATAAACTTCAACCAAATATATTCATCGATAAATTACTAAACATTAAACATACACCTGCATTCCAACTTATCCAATGGTCATCTAGCCTAAGTTTTCACAGAACATTATATATTAAATGCAAGAAACCTAAACCATACCTTAGCCGATTCCCAAGAATTATTCCAAGACAATTTTCCTAAAAGAACACAACCCTCAAAACCTCAACTAATCCGCTTCCTCCAAGTTCCAGTATTCACAATTTCAAGCTCCAATTATTTATTTTCAACCTAATACACATTCATAATACATATATACCCAATTTAATACTCAAAGCTCAAATTTAATGAAATTAAAATAGAATTATCGTATCCTCACCTTACCCAAGCTTCACATAAGCAAGAGTGAACGTTTCTCTCAAGCTAATTGGATCTTAAAACATCAGAAATCAAAGAAATTCAATATTCCCACTTAAAATTCGAAAATTGGAGGAAGATGAAGCTGAGAGTGATTAAACAAGTTACCTATGAAATTGTTCCGATAGAAATGTAGAGCTCGACGCGGTGAACGCGTGGCCGCAAACGGTGCGACGATCGGAGCTCGAACGGAGGAGTTACGGGGGTTGGAAGGTTACCGTAAGGGTTCGGGAGTGTTTTTCTTCTCCCTGGGCATTTTCACGCTGCAGCTGGTGAAATGGAGAAGAAGGGCTTTCGGGCTCATTAAAAGTGTGGGTCCGGTTGGACCGACAGCCCGGTTCGGGTCCGGTTCAACCGGTTCGGCTCGTTCGGTCCAATTTTAGACCGTTTTCTTCGAAATTAGTGTCAAAATTCTCGTTTTGATGAGCTCTACCCTATTTTGATATAATATTCGCATTTCTAATCCTCCTTATTAAAAAATAATTTATTAACTAATTATCTACTAATTTAACCGGGGTTTACAATAACCTTATAGACTTTATCATAAAATATAAAAACACTTTTTTTTATGGTAGTGGCTATAAATAAAAATTTTAAACGAAATTAATAATTTATTATCATTCTTCAAATAAACGAAAATTGATTTTCTATATCTAAAAATAATTTAGTTATGTTAATTAATACACCATCAATTATTAAATAAAAGTGATGAGTAATACATCATTAGATTTCCCCCGGCCCCTAGCTAATAGATATATGCGGAAGTAGAAGGATTATTATATAGCAAATTTTTTCAATAAGAAGATATAGATTGAAAATAAAATGTCTCCTACTAGAATGTTAGTTGGAATAACCTTATTTCTATTCTAATTTTTCTCTTTTCTTTTTATTTTATATATAATGTATAATAATATACATCAAAATCAACCACTAAAATAAAATAAGTTACCATATTTTTATATATATGTATACAGGTACAAAAGTTGAAAAAACTAAAACAATTTTTTTTTTTAAATGAAGCTAAATATCATAATTATTCAATTAAAATTAATCCTCCTTCGCATGTCATTGTATATCTCAATATCTGACCAAGAGACAAGTTTATTACAACTATGTCAAAAACCAAAATCTTAGTCAACGGTGTCAAAAACCAGCAAAGTAATGCACTTTCAATTAAACACGATAATACTCAAGTTTATTACAACTACATTTGTTATTAATAATTAATACACTATGCAACGTTCAATAATTAAATTACCAAGGTCACCGCATTATTTTATTTGGTTATAGCAGTCATATACTACTAATTATTTACATTGCTTTATTCTAAAGTAATTTACATTATTGATCTTATAGAAGGTTCGTTGTTATTAGGGCTTGACAATTCATACCCTATTTGCGAGTATCCAATTCGGTCCAATCCGTTCGAATAGGGTAGACTACTCTACCCGCTGCGAGTAGGATAAGGTACGGGTTTAGAGTGTATCCTATCCTATCCTATCCGCACCACATATATAGTATATATTTTATAAAAATCTCTCTATATAGTGAAAGAAGTAAGAATTGAATCCACAACCTCTCTTATGTAATGACTTATAATAAGTGAACAACCACTAAACTAGTTAATTAATTTAGTAATTTAGAGCATTAGTTTTTTATTTTTTATGTTATTAATACGTATAAAATTCGAAATAATTGAATTTTATATTTACTTTGAAAAAATTTGATATTTCTGCGGATAGGGTAGGGTTTAGAATTTTAGGGTGCGGGTAGGGTTAGGGTTGAGAGATTCTCAACCCGCGGATAGGGTAGGGTCCAAACCCTACCCTACCCTACCCATTGCCAGCCCTAGTTGTTATAAGACATATGTAAAGAGATTGGGCAGGAAGCATTAAAGGCTTGTTTGAGAGTTGGAATGGAACACCTAATAGAAAAGAGGAGTAGAAGAGGTGGCTGACTGGGTTCTTTACAATTATTTGGAACGTCTGGTTAGAACGTAATAACAAAATTTTCAACAATAAAGAGGTAACTGTTGATGTCATATAGAACAGGACGTTTTTGAACTACAAAGAGTGGGTTAGTATTGATCCTACTGGTTGTTGATGACAATGCCGAAAATGACATAGAATTGTTAACCTTGTGTTTAGATTTGCTTTTGTATTTGTCTGTTTTATGCTCCACTCTCATTTGTTGAGCTTCATTTATTTCAAAAAAAAAAAAAAAGAAATGTAATACTAGATAACAATGTGTCAAAAACTATGTATTTATTATTCTATTTAATTAAATATAGAAACAAATTAAATATGCAAACTAAACCATGTTACCCAAACAATGTAAACTAAATAACAAAATTATCTGTCATTAAAAACTGGATTTTAACTATTAACGTAGTCAAACGCACTGTTTAGCATTACATTCCTTACAAAAAAATAATAAATGCTTCCTTCAATTCATAAAATATTAAATGTGAAACAAAAATATGACTCATTTATTAGTGTCTTAATGGAAAAGCATACAACCGAACGTAATTGTCACCGAGGTCGCAATTTTAGAATTTTGCACGTTACTTGCTTTTTTTTTGTTTCTAACACCTTTATTTTATTATTTATATAACATAGTTTATTATGTTGCTTTCGTTCAAATAAAAAAATAGGTCTCTTTGGTTATTAATTAAATATATACTACAATGCCAATCTAAAATTCAAATTATTACTGCTGCTAAAGACTATTGTACCAAGAAAAAGTTAACTAATGCTGAACTGTTTTTAATAACGCGTTAATCACGCAAAAATGACTTAATTAATAATTAATCATAAAACTATTCCTTTGTTTCTCTTTCAATTGGATGGAACTCATCAGATAGCTGTCAGCTGCTTCAATCCGAGGGAGCACATGAATCTTCAAGATTCCTCCTTCCTCAGATTTACTTAAACAAGAGTTTGCATACTATGTTTTAGAAGAAACTTTAATTAAAAGTATAATTTATTATCATGAATTTTAAAACGTCGACAAAATCAATCATGAAAAAAATTAAAATTATAATTTTCAGTCTAATTAAAAGCGTAAACAAATTAAATCAAATTGGATTAGATTTGAACAAAATTTCAATTCGACAATCATTAAAGAAAAGTATGGATCAATGTTTTTGGATTTTGGGCTTGGATCGAATCGGACTAACAAATGTGATAGACCTTTAAAAAAAAATTCTAACCTTTCTTCTTAAAAAGAGTAAAACAAAACTATTTTTTAGTTATCAAATAATCATTAATGATGATTTTAATGGTGTAAGATTGGTGTGAGATTTCATCCAATAACTTACTTTTTTTTGCTGGTTACATGCTGGCTAGAATTTAACAAAGTTGCTAGTCCTCTAGACTTTTCCTTTATTTAGTTTTGCTTCAAAAATATTCTTAATTATTATTTTTTTTAAATAATACAAATAAGACCATCAAACATATATAAATAATACATAATAACTGTTTCGATTTTTCTTGTCTTAACAAATTTTATTATCTAAAGGTAATTGTTCAACAATGTAATAAAGCACAACTTTTGACATTCCAATATTCTAAGAATGAAACACAAATAGAAACTAAACCAAATAGAAAAGAATACTAAAGCACTTTAACATGATAAAATTTCACAAGTGTACAGACAACATAACATTTCAATTTTTTCTCAAGTTGACTTTTTCTCTTTAATCCTTTTATATTTCAACTATCATTCATTATATTAAGAAAAACCAATTGAAAAAGAAAATTGTGAAAAACTTGTTAGAATACTATGAATGAGGGAATTAAAGTTATTATACAAATACTTAGTGATAATGCCTGAGATAGTTAACGAGATTGCAATGCACTTTTAACTTTCAACAAAGACAAGAATAATATTTGTAACTCTCAAAAATTCTATTCAATTGAAAAAGAACAACACAGGTCAAAGTAAATGAACCTCTGCATTATATACTTTAATCAATCAATAATTGCGTGTCCTTCATCTAGCTAAACTATAACCTTAAGCAGTTTCAACTAATTTAGGATGCAGATTAAAGCTTTCACGATGATGAGATTAAAAAAACTACAATAATAAAGGTCAAGAACACGACCCCTTATGCTAAAAATAATTTCAGACGTTACAATAAAAAACAAAATGACTAATATATCCCTAACTAAGCAAGAGAAAATATATTGTTTCATTGTATTTTTCTTGAGCTCACCCAGTGGCGGAGCTTAGTTCAGACAAGGGGATATTATGGCCCCCCCAAAATTTTTTATAAAAAATTTAGTACTACTTTTTTAAAAAGATAAAAAATAGTTCAATTAACTTAAATATTTTACTATGACTTAAAATATCTAATAAGTTCAATAAACAACACTCTCTCTATCTTTAAGTTTAAATATAAAAAATTAGATATTTTTTATTTATTTAATTTAATATTATTTTATATTTTACTATTTATTTAATTTAATTTTTCATATGATAAAAAAATAAAATATTTAATAAGTATTAATATTATTGTATTTGTATAAATTGATAAAAAAATTCAATAAATATTATAAATTTTAATATTTATCCTTCTAACTTCTTCTTTACATATTTTACAAGATATATATTCAAATTTTTATATAAAATAATAATGAAAAATCAAAGAATTGATACATTTTTTAAGAGGAAGGCTAATATTTAAGAAGGAGAACATATAACTTTTACAATATCAACACATGTAGATAGTTCTTCTACTTTAATGAATCACGAAGAAAATGAGATATAACCTTCAAAAGTTCAAAAATTTACATCTGATGACTTTAACCTTAACTTTTTAGAACGAGATCTTAAAAAACGGCTTTAAATTTGGTAATATCATCCAAACCAGAGAGATGAGATTAGACGAACTTATCTTAAATGAGGTTCATATCAAAAATATTTTAACAATTATTCTCTATCTGAGTATCTGGTTCCTCCAAAATTTTGTTTCAAATTCCGTCATTGAGCTCACCTACCTTTATCTTCTATGTTTCCTTTCACTTGCTCATTGAATCTTCAATTGTCATGCTATCATTTCACTGATTTATATGTTATAATTTGATGAATATCAGAAGAAAAAATAAGAATCTTTAGGATTTTTGTCAAAATTCACCTTCATTTTCAAAGTTATGTTCATAATAATATTATTATATTCACTAAATTGTTTCTTTTCTCTTTCTAAAATTGCATAAAATACAAATTTAAAGTTGGATGAGGTGAACCTAAAATGAAGTTCATAGTATCATATAATAGCTCCAAGAAATTCTACATTTTCTCTATTAATCTCCATTTTTTTTATGGACAATATATTTGTAGCATTATCTACCATTTTTAGAATGTCAAATGCTTTTTTAAATATGATTGCATTTTTCAACATCACATACGTTGTATTCTATCGAGTTAGAACATCTAACTTTAGACCAATACCTTTTTTAATCTCTACTTGTTGTATGCAATTTTTAAATTTTATAATTCTTCTATTCGAAACTTTTACATATTTCGCACTTTCTATGATTTACCAATAGGCTTTAACCCTTCTTGCACAGTCAAATTTAGAATGAGTAGGACCAAGAATTAATTCGTAGCGGATCGAAGCTATATTTAAAAGTTTGTCGCTAGTCAATGGGTTGCTGCATGTATAAGACAAAATTTAAACCTCTAACACTTACTTAAGCGAATTAGTAAGCTAACCACTAGATCAACCCAATTCGATTTAGACGTCAATTTCTTTAATTTCTCTTTTTCTGTTGAATAAAGTTTATGAACATATGATATCAAAGTGTTTCTAGCTTTTTCTTTTTGTCATAAGCGGCAATCTAGCTTTTGTTTTTGTCAGAATCTAGCTTGAATCATTTGCAACATGAGTATAGGGCTGGCCCATGGGTATGGGCCACGTAATTTCATCCCACTAATTTTATAGCTGGGGCTGAAATAAGCTCCACAGCATAGGATATGGGCCAATTGTTAGGGGCCCGAAGACTGGAATTGGGGTAAATTTTGGGGATTAGGGGCCGAACTGACTCTAAGAGAGGGATACTTGAGCAAGAAAATTAATAAAATATTACCCAAAAAAAATTTAATAAATTAAGCAAATAATATTTTCAAAGGTGTTAGGTGGAGTTAAGTATCAAAGTAATCTCTGAAGTTGTACTCGAGTCTCAAAATAATCTCTAAAGTTAATAATTACTCAAATTTATTCTCGAAGTTGCACTCCGAGACTCATAGTAATCTCCGAGACATTTTCTGTTCATCAAAACCTTAAAACGACGTCGTTTAAAAAAAAAGAAAAAAGAAAAAAGAAGCGTAAAAAAAAAAACGTCGTCGTTTCATATTTAAAAAAAAATAACAATTCCCTTATTCTTCAACTCTTCAACTCTCTTCTTCTTCTTCTTCTTCTTCTTCTTCTTCTTCTTCTTCTTCTTCTTCTTCTTCTTCTTCTTCTTCTTCTTCTTCTTCTTCTTCTTCTTCTTCTTCTTCTTCTTCAACGGATCACAAAAATAAAAACCAACAATACAAAATATCACAAAAAAAAAAAACTAGCATTAATAAGAAAAGATCAATCAAATTAGCAAGTATCAATCAACCTAAACAGCAACAAGCACAAAAAATAGCAACAATAAAAAAATCAATAATAATTACAAAACAAAAAACAATTAAAATTAATCATTATTGTTATATTGAAACAGGATCAGCAACAACAATCACTCAAAATATTAAAGAACAATGATTGAATAACTAAAAAATTTTTTCAAAAAAAATCACCATAGATGAGAGATAGAACCATGCCAGAGGGGAGAAGAGGGAGACAAAGCAGAGATGGAGGCTGGCAAGCGGCGCAGCAACAAGACGAAGACTGACGAGCAGCGCAACAATGACAACAATGACAGAGAAGGTTGAGACTTTGTGCCTCTGCCTCTACTGTGTTTGAGTGTGAGAGACTAGGTTGGGGTGGGAGATGAGCGGCGCGGCACTAAAACGGAGGCCGACGAGATGCAGCTGCAGCGAGGGTTGAGGAGAGCTCTTGTGAGTGTGAGAGTATGGTTAGGGAGGGAGAGGGTGTCAAGTTGGAAAGAAGAAGGAGAAAAAAAGGACCTCAGGTTAAAAAAGCAGAAGAGAAAGGGGAAGAGAAGGACGTTAGGTTGGAAAAGCAGAAGAAGAAGGAAAAGAGTTAGGGGAGGAAAAGGGGACAGATTGTGGATGGAGGAGGAGAAGGAAAAGGTTGGGAGAGGGAACCGGGACGGGTTGGGGATGGGGAAAAGAACGAACGGGTTGGAATTTTTTGGGGGGGGGAGGGTTCCTTTTTCTAAAAAAAATGACGTTATTTTAAGGTTGATGAACGGAAAATGTTTCAGGGATTATTATGAATTTCGGAGTGCAATTTCGAGAATAAATTTGAGTAATTATTAATTTTAGGGATTACTTTGAGACTCGAATGTAATTTTAAGAATTACTTTAAGACTTAACTCGCGTTAGGTGCATAAGTATTTTTTTATAATTAACTCTAATTAAATTAGTTCAATAACTTATTCACAAATTTCTCTATTTTCTACAAAATTTTATGTGATAGTTTTAAATGATTGTTACAAAAAAAATTCTCTTAAAATAAAAAATAAAAATACATAAATTTGAGTAATAAAGACATAAAAATTATGAAATTATGAAATTGAGTAAAAAAAAGTATATAGATAAAATAAAAAACACAACAAATTTTAATTTAGAAAGAGGAATTTTTATTATACATGCACATGATTTTGAAAACATAACTCAAAATTATATATTCTGAACAAATTAAATAAAAAATTACGTTTTAATAAATATAGATGTTGAAAATTATATTTTAAATGAAATGAAATTTAAAAATAATTTAAAAATATTAAAATATAAAATTATAAATAAAAATCTTTTAAATAAAAATTTAATTATTCTTAATTTAAAATAATAAAATTTATATATAATAAAAATTATAAATTTAATAATAATTAATCTTTTATTTATTATTTTACTAATTTTTTTTTAAATTGAAAAAAAAAAAAAAGCTTTACCACTTGAAAAGAGCATGACGACGAAGGGGGTGAGGGTGTAGTAACACATTTGCGTGGTGGGCCCGTGGAAACTTTCAATACTCTCCATTCCACTCAGCCAGAAATACCATGGGCTTGTGTGTCACCATTCAACTATGAACTTTGTCCCTTGTCCTATCCAATTTTGTGGCAACTACAAAGTATAATATATTGGGTCTGTCCTACTGTCCAAGAAGAAAAAACACAACAAAATACAACAACCATTAAAAAAAAAAAAAAAAGGCCGCCTTGTACCGCTGTGTATGTAATAATCTATTAGAATAATTCTTAAATAAAATTTTAATTCGTAACGAACTAATTTTTATTTTGTCAAATTAAAAAATACGATAAAAAATCAAAATTTTTTGACTATATTAATAATTAAAAGATACATTTAAATAATTTTATATAATAATTCAATCAAATTTATATATTTAACTAAATTTATGTTAACATTGTACTAAAAATGTTAAAGATTAAAGTAAACTAGAGATATTATCCAATTCAAAAAAAATTAGGAAAAGTTTCATCAATTTGTATGGAAGACAAATTTTATACATTATAATAATTTTTAACAACAAAATTAATACTATATTCCACTTTATTTTATATAAATATATTTTTATATTGTTTTTCACAATAATTTATTTATATTTTTTAAATAATTATATAAAAAAAAAAATCAATTACTGCCTCAAAATTAAATCCTTATTAAAATGGGATGTAACAAAAGAGGCAGAAACGTATTTATCATACTCTTCGATGCTATCAACTTATCAAGTATCAATCAAAACACTGAGCTTTTCATTCAGAAGCTTCAATTCTTATTCGCATTATTACTCTTCAGGTACGCCATCTTATAATTATCAAACACTTTTCTGTGGAGATTTTCTATGTTCCGTTTTTGAAGTTTCTTCGTCCCTGTCACCAAATTGAAAATTTGTTGCATGAAAGTCCTCTGTTGTTGAAATTCAATCATTCATCTTATTATTTTTCTTTCTTTTACAATGTGCGGAACACTTGGATTTCAATTTTATATATATAGCTTGAAGAGGCTACTGAAACTTTTTCAGTTTCACCATTGTAACGCTGGTTTAATCTATTTCCTCTCATATTGTATGCATGTCTGTTTATTCTGTTTGGTTAATTGTTTCTGGAACCCTAGAATTGCACATTCTTAATTAATCAGTGTTCTAGCAATACAGTGGAATTCGTTGAACCCTTGTAGATATAGATGGAATTGAACTTCTAGATTATGGCTTCTCTTAATCACTTATTGCAGCAGATAAATTTATCTATGCAGAAACTATAGTATTAGGATTATTTATTGCAGTATTATTCTCTCTTCTGTGATTTGGAAGTTGTAGAAGTAGTTAGGTGATATATTAAGATCGAATATTACATTTTCACAGACTTTGCTGCATTACTTAGTTGTGGAAAAGGAAAGTTATGGGTGCGTTTGTTGCTGATTCTCAAAAGATTGCTTTGACAACTCGATTTCAGAAACTGGAAACAATTTTAATTAGAAGCTACTCTATTTAGTTTTCCGGAAAAGGTTAATTGATTTTTTCTTTAATCTATAAAATTATGTCAAAAATGATTTTTCCAGTGTGTATATATTACTGAATTTTTGTCAGAAAAGGCTAAAACAAACGCATCCTATATACATCTTTCATAATCCAGCTAACTTTCTTTATTAGTCAAATGAAGATCCTTATCTAGCCTGTGCAGAACCTGAGGTTGTCATGTTGGTGCCCTTTCTCACGATTCCATCTATTATTGTTTGTGCTGCTTCATATTGTAATTGTTGCACTTAAAATTACTGTTAAGTTTCTATAAATTTGAGCTACGATACCTTGAACATGTGTAAAACTCTTTGATTTGTATTGTTTCATTGGGAAATCTGTTGACTAGGAATTTTAACTTGATCATATATGCTTTAGCTGTTGTTAAAAGCAATATTTTTGGAATATCTTCTCTTGTGAACTCTTATATGGAGTTTAAGTTTCAACTATGAGATGATGCTGATTTTAAGTTTATTTATTTTAGAACGGTTATTTTAGGTATCCGGGGACTGATAGTTTCCATTTTCTCATGAACACCCAAATATTTAACATGATATGATTTCACTTATTATAGACCATAGACCACTGTGACTCCTTTTTAAATATTTATAACTCCTCCTAATTATTGTATCCTGTCATATGGATTTGGATGTTTTATTAGCATTCATACTCTAGCATTTGGATTTTATCCTCGAGCGCTCAAACACCACAAAGTGCAGTGTGACAGAAAGAGACAGTACGCTGGGCGAGTCTCTCATCACCTCCATATGGCCTAAGACTACAAAATCTCTCAAAGCCTCACTCCAGTTCCACTCCTTTCTTCTCTTTCCCCTTTCCTTCATCCAATCCTTTCTAATTCATCCTTTAATCAATCTCAAACTGACCCCTTATCCTCACACTTAAAAAGACAGAGAGCAGAAATGCCTGGACTCACCGCACCTTCAGATTATTCTAAAGAGCCTCCTCGTCACCCTTGTCTAAAAATTAACTCCAAGGCAAGCCTTTTAGTTATCCTAATTATTTCCAGGTATCACGTGGTTTCATAAATATTTCATATAAGTTTTGTAGATTATCATGCTTTCATTTTCTTCTTTGACAGGAACCTTTCAATGCGGAGCCACCACGTTCTGCACTGACATGCTCATATGTCACTCCTTCAGATTTCTTTTACAAGAGAAACCATGGCCCAATTCCCATAGTTGAAGATATTGAAAGGTTCCTTTTTTTTCTCCTTCTATTTTATGACCTTCTTTTCAGCTTAACTATTAATGGAAAATAAAATTAACTTTGTCTATGACCTACTTGGCTGAGGAGCAGATACTCCGTGATGATATCAGGTTTGGTGGAAAAGCCCAAACAGCTTTTCATGAAAGATATCAGGTTAGTGCACTGATTGATTCTATGGAATTGTCAAATAGGAATTGGTTACTGACCTGGTTATTTTGGTGGCAGGATGCTGCCCAAGTATAATGTCACTGCCACGTTACAGGTTGGTTTCAAATTAATAAGGAACATAATTTATTTCCTTTTTTCTTTTCAAAGGTGTTTTTGTTTTTGGTATACATACTGCAAATGAATTTGATTTTCACTTTTTGGGTTCCCAAGTGTGCGGGAAATAGGAGGACTGCCATGAGCAAGACCAGACCTGTCAAAGGGGTTGGCTGGGATGTTTCTGCCATTGGAAATGGTTAGCATATGTCCTTTTCTGAGTGACTGATATGAAAGTTGAAATTGCTCAAGGATTGAAGGAGCTATATATATGTGCAAGATAAGCATACATACCCGTATCTGTTTGTTAGTCTTTGTGTGTGTACACGTGTGTATAATATTGGACATTTGGTTAGCATATGTCCTTTTCACATAAATGATCAAGAGCAAAAGATAAGTCATGTGACAATTTTAAACAATCATATGATCTTTTGTTAACTTTGATTATTGACTCTTCATATGAGGTTACTCTTGTAGTTTGGTGGACTTCAACCTGACACCCATCTAACATGGATCTCTCCTGAGCTTGATATCATTGTATTTTGTAAAATATAACAATAAACACAATTGTAAACATTATTTTACCTAGGGAAGGTCAATTTCACTGAAACCATTCATGCTGAATTTAACCAAAGTTCAGGGAAAGTCAGTGTAATTGCTTTATAAGATGTAATGGCTAAAACTTTTATTATTTCACCTCTTACATCAGAACAACCCTCTCAATTGATATGAACTAGAATCCTGTGCTAGAACTTAAATGTCTAGAATGATGTGACATTATGAATGACTTTTGATGATTTTTGTTCTTTATCACTATGTTTCATCCCAAAGTGCAAGCAAATTGACATGGCTAGAATTGGATCTCAGGATCAAGTTACATGGGTGCTACTTAACCTGAGGCTTCTTATTGTTTGTGTTCCTTGCGTAGTTAGCTTATCAGTTGAGATGTTTAACAGAATAGATCCTAAATTCTGATGACTTTTTAATTAAACTTTTTGTCTCAGCTGTTTGGGGAGGTGCCAAGTTGTCTGATGTTCTTGAACTAGTTGGAATACCAAAGTTGACCAGTAATACTCAATTTGGTGGAAAACATGTTGAGTTTGTTAGTGTTGATAAGTGTAAGGTACCACTATGACGTGTATTTAAATTACACATCATGGATTACTTCTTGATTTTAGTTTTATTCATCGATACAATTCTGTTGATTTCTCTTAATCTCCAAAAAACTATAGGAGGAGAAAGGAGGTCCTTACAAGGCATCAATTCCTCTCAGTCAGGCAACAAATCCTGAAGCAGATGTTCTACTTGCTTATGAAATGAATGGAGAAGTATGTAAATTTGACCTTTATGTTTTTGCTATTTTCTTACTGCACCAAAGAATTTAAAGGTTCTTCTAACTTGCTTTAGTTACCAACTAAAAGAAGCCAACAGTGAAATTATTTACTATGGTTATTGTCACAGTGCAAATATATTTTCTTAATTTGGCACAAATATGCAAGACAAATGGTTCCCCCTGTGTGTGTGTGTTATCGTCACTGTTATTTTAGTTTTTGATACTTATGGAATTTCCACTTTCTTTGAACCTAATAATTCTTCTTAGTGTGTCCTCAATCCTCATGTGATTCACCGTAAAATGTTCTATCAGAAAATTGGTTCCCACTACAACCATTATTACATTTCAAACATGTGAAGGCATATTCTGTTACACTGGCTTCTCTAAAAATAATATATTTTTTGATGAATTCATCAAGAGGACATAGTACGGTTACAGTTATACAGAGAAGGGGGGGGGGGGATTCTCATGAGTACATAAGCTCAAATTTAACATTTAGGTGAATTAACTACCTCTACCTGTAAGTTAGTCCCACCTATCAAAATTGAAAACAAGAAGCATGTTCAAGGATGGAGATGGAGGTAAGCATTGGAGAGAAGGGTACAGCTGAGAGATGAACTTATTTTGACATGCATGATTAGTATTACTAGGAGTTTTTCTCAGTTCTCATCCATTTCAAACATTAACCCTTTTAACCTGTTCTGTCATTTCTGAAAAATCTCTGCATAATACTCTAGTCTTAGTTTACAATTTTCAGGTTTCTGTTTCCTTTTCTCTTTTTTGTGTGTACAATGATCAGGGTAGCTTAATGTTTAGTTGCCTTTCTTTAGACTCTTAACAGGGATCATGGGTATCCATTGCGTGTGGTTGTGCCTGGCGTCATTGGAGCTCGATCTGTTAAATGGCTGGAAGATATCAATATTATTGAAGAAGAATGCCAGGTCTGATACGTGATGTATAATAACTTAAAATACCAAAACTTTCTTTTCAGAATGTTCTAGAACTTAACATTATCAAATTTCAGGGCTTCTTCATGCAGAAAGACTACAAAATGTTTCCACCATCAGTGGATTGGGATAATATTAATTGGTCAACCAGGAGGCCCCAAATGGATTTCCCTGTTCAGGTACACTGATTATTGTACTTCCTGCTGTACATAACTTAGTTTGGGTTACAGAGAAAAAGTTGATTAATATTTTCAAATCCAGTCCCCAATCCATCATACAGAATAAATTTATGCATTTTCCAAGAAATACTTTGGTATTAATAAGTAATGATTTCATTTTGGCAGTGTGCTATATGTTCTCTAGAAGATGTGAGCACAATAAAGCCTGGGAAGGTTAGTTTATGTGATCGTGTACATGGGCTACTCATGCATGATCATGAATGTGCTTTTGTTGGTTCGATATGAAATGCACAAACATGGTTCTTTTCTTGATCTTGTTTTACATTGCTTGAATGTTTGAGTTTAATACTCGGATATTACATTTAGGTAAAAATTAGTGGGTATGCAGCATCAGGTGGTGGCAGAGGCATTGAGAGAGTCGATGTTTCTGTTGATGGAGGCAAAACCTGGATTGAAGCCTCAAGATGTCAGAAAAGTGGTGTCCAATACATAGCGGATGGCTTCAACAGTGACAAATGGGCATGGGTGCTATTTGAGGTCACAGCTGATATTCGTCAGAGCACCGAGATTGTTGCAAAAGCGGTATGTAATACATCTTCTGCTCATTCTCATGATTCTAGTTACTTGTCTTATGGAACTAGCAAGATATCCTAAATACCTGGCATCTATTGATGTATACATCTAAGAGATAATAACTGGATATGCTTCATACAAAATGTGACAAATTGTTGAAACTGTTGTCCATTCCAATTTCCAGATTATTTGCACCAATCGAGTTTTACAAACACTAACATCTACTCACAAGTTGTTGAGTGTCAGTCTAAAGTCCTCCATGAGTTCAAATAATTTTAACTTTATTGTGTTTTATGTTCCAGTTCATGTAAGTTAGTTTTATAAAGTAATTAGATTAATTTGATGAATGAAGTTGTATGAGAGAGTGGGATGACGTAAATGATATTCATTATATGATGATGGATAAATTATACAAATAGATAATTGATGAATGTTGGAGGAGCTAACCACAACTTTCATGGCTAAGACGATAGTTGTTCTGACTTCATCAAATGTGCCTAGGACTTTCTTCACTGACTTCCAATGTCAATTAGTTAAATATGTGTTTTTTTTAGTTATTTGATTTTCTAGGGTTTTCTGATATTATATATATATACCCCTTTCTAGCTATTGTGTATCAATTTTATCAGGCTATTTGTAGAAATGACCATGGCCTTATTCTTTTTCTTCTTAGAATCTCTCTGTTTCGGCGGTTAAAATTAGGTTCGAAATTTTCATGAGTTCCACATATAATCTTACACATCAAACTCATCAATGAAATTTTGCACCCATTTTTACCCCTCAACAAAAAAACTCTTATTAATAAAAAAAAATGTATAGCCTCATAGATTGATGCTACATTGCTTAAATTTCTATATATGTTTCTAATACTGCTGGCTGATTTTGCAGATAGATTCAGCTGCAAATATCCAACCTGAAAAGGTTGAAGACATTTGGAACTTGAGAGGAATATTAAACACTTCATGGCATAGGGTGAAAGTTCAAGCCGGTCACTCAAACTTATAAAGTAAATAAAAAAAAAAAATCTTGTCACTATGCAGCCTTGTTTTTTTTTTTTTGGCCTTCCTTCTCTCCCAACTACAAGAATGCTTGAAGGTTATTACTTCACAGCCAAAACTGAACACATTTTAGTCATGATTTGATAAAGGTCCTTATGTCTAAGGAGAACGAGTAATAACTAAATGCTTACATTTCTCTAGGATTGTCAAAATCTCGGTTTCTTTGAGTAATTATACTGTGTTTGGTTCTACTTGAGGATATCTCAAATTTGTTTTTGTTTTTATAGTAAAGTTTTGTTCCATATCATTAGAAATATTTTTACTCCTATTTTACTTTTCACAAATTCTTGGTAGTAGATGCTTCGGTTCTTGGTAATGGTAGTAGATGCTTCGGGGGTTATATGTATATATCCCCGATTCAAATTTTAGATGAAAAACCACCCCGTCTCTAGCCACCCCTCCCCTCCCCCTCCCCCCTCCAAAAAATAAAAAAATAAAAAAAATAAAAACTTTAGTATGAGATTTCTACTTAATGGAACAATTGTAATATATGAAAAAATTACACACAAAATTAGGGAAGTTTACATATTTTAGTTTTTATGTTATTGAAGATTTTGGATAAGAATATTCTCACGATCAAATTGAATGACTTTACGAAGTTTGTATTTTGAGTTTTTTTACCATCGATAATTATTTTTGTTTGTCTAGAATAAATTACGTCAATGGTATAGATGTGAATATGACCATTTGAACATGAGATCTTAATTTTTTTTCTTTTATAATGGATTTTTTTATTTATAAATAAAATAATATTTTAACAATATACGTATTACTGAGTGTATTTATGTTTTTACATTATTATTACTGAGTGTATTTATCTTAATAAATGAACAAATAATATCCGTACAAACCTGTTTTGATATCTTGAAGAACTAACTACGTCATTGATGTCCTTTTCGTTAAACTTGTTTAGAACTTTCCATAAATGCATAACATTTGGATTAACATTCTTTAACATATCATAACATGGAGTTGTCTATTGTAGGAAAAGTAGAGGCTGGTTCTTAGAGGACCTGTTTGGAATATGCTAAGATTGTGGTTGTCATTCGTGCTGTACATGAGAGTGGTATCTAAAAGGTTTACCCCAAAACTTTTGATAATACGTTAGGTGCCCCATGTGATTAAGGAAATGAATGATGATGTGGCGGCTGTTTAAAAGAGTGGTATTGTGTGGGCTAGGAATCACAGACTGGACTAGCGTTGGACATGTATAGAATCGGTAAGGCCCATGCAGTGATAAGCTCATGGCACCCCAAAAGAATCGGCCCGTCACAAAGAATGGATTAAATGTGAATTAAAAAATGAGTTTCCTTATGAATTTGAAGTTGGACAATGTTAAAATATTAATTCAATAATTAATAGAGATGGTTGTGGTTATTTTTAATTTTTATAGTCGTCGTTCTTGTTACCCGGTTACCCATTAGCGCATTAGTATTTTAAATTTTTTAATTAAACTGTTTTTAAAAATGAGTAAATAATTTAAATTTGTAGTGTTTTTTTATTAGTAATGTTGACATGTGTGAAGGATAATATATACTTTTTATAGATATAATTTATATTTTTTTTGCCTTATTTCAAAATGATTTCTATGTTTTTCATATATATTTTTAACCTATTCTGATCCTTTAAAAACCTTAAAATACTTTTTTCACGATAGGAGCGTCCTCATAATATTCTGCCATCTTTATATGTATGTAACTAAAAACAGACACTACTTTTTAGGAGGTAACACTCTTAAACAGCTAAAGACATCACATAAAGGTTAGACGTAATTTATATATCAAGGTTAGGGATAAATGTTTTGCTACGTAGATTTAAGTATTTAACAATATTTTAATCTCATTTGCTGTATTATATTTGTGGGTTCACGTGGCATGCAATGGGAGTATGCACTTGTCGAGCAAATAGAGTTTTATTTATTAAGCAAAGAACTACTTACTACATTTGTATTATTTTTTAAACGATAAAATATATTTTTTGTTCTTAAAATTTGTTAAAAATTTTAAAAATAATATTTATTTTATTTTATTTTAATTTTATTTAAAAAATTTTTAATTTATATTAAATATATATCTGACGAATAATATTTTAAAATATTTAAGATGAATTTAATAATAATTTTATAAAAATAATTTTTATTATAAATAAATTAAATATAAATATCATATATATTGTTTGATTAGTTTTAAATTTTTTAAAAATTTAAACGATCAAAAATATATTTGATATAAATAAAAATTTAAAAATAAAAATTAAACAAAATAAAATTTATAAATATTTTTAAAATTTTTGATAAATTAAAAAAATATTTTATCCTATTATATATTAGTAGAAATAGATTGGTCCCTACTCCCTACTCACCTTTGCACGTAGAAGATAAATACAAGTGTTACTTAATTACTTAGTTGGGTCAACAATCTTACAATGATTGACCTTGTTTTTTTAAATTTTATTATACAACGATTTAGGTCTACATAAGATATCAAGTCATGTGTGTCACGACTCACGAATGCATTATTGAGAAATGAGAATTATTGACAACGCGCTTTCCACTTGTCTATAACTTTCGCTGCTCATTATTTTTAATATGACAATGAAATTAGTGTATTGCTGAGTTATATAGGCTTGAGAGATTAATACAGTGTTGTGACGACATTAGAATTTTGAAGTTAGAGAAAAAATTAGACCGTACAATTTCTTTGCGATAGAAAAGAGAACAAAAATCAGACAATTTGATTTGTGTGCGAAAAAAATTTTTGAATATGATAATTGGACGGTCCGATTTTATGTATCTTAAAATTTTTAATTCGTATGTTATTGGTGCAGAATTTATAATCACAAATTAACTGATAAGTGCATCGAGTCGTACCAAGTAGTACCTCAAGTGAATGAGGGTCGATTCCACGAGAATTGATGGACTAAGTAACAATGGTTAAGTGATTTATTTAGTTAGACTAACAGAAAATGGTGTTTGGAGAATTCAAAAGCATTAAACAGTAAATTCAAAAAATTAATAAGCAAGTAGTAAACAAGTTGTGAATAATATATGGAGAAACAGTTAAAGCTTCAGAGATATCTACTTTTCGGATTGACTTTTCTTACTAACTATTTTAATCATGCAAGATTTAATTCATGGCATACTATATATGACTAAGCCCTAATTCCTTAGACCTTCTTAGTCTACTCTAACTTTCATCAACCGCCAATTCCTTGGCCACTTAATTCCAATTAGATGATGAAGTTCAATTCTAGTTTATATGCCACAAAAATCATAATTACCCAAATATAAGAGGATTATATGTCACGTATCCCGTTAAGTCCAGATAATTAGAAATTTAGGAGAAATTATTTTCAAACTGTTGTTCAAGTAAAGAGCTTTTTCAAGTTATACAAGAATTCAATTAGAACAAGAATCAAACTTCCGTTCCACCCAAATTCATAAGATAAAGAATGAAAATAATTCTTGAATTATAAATCAGTACATGAATTAAAATAGAAAAATAATAGTATCAATCCATACAATAGACAGAGCTCCTAACCTTAACAATGGAGGTTTAGTTGCTCATGGTTCAGAGAGAAAACAAAGATTCTGTAAAACTGTGTAAATTGTGGAATGAGGTCGAAGAGAAGAGATGAGCTCGAAAGGTTGATTCTTTTCCCTTTTAAATCTAATCTTAATTAGTGTAAATTATATTTCCTAAAACTAAATAATATTTTTTCCTATTTTAAAATAAAAATTAAAGTTTAATCAGAATATATGAAAGATTTCGCATGGCTTGTGCATTGGCGTGGGGACCACTTCAAAACCTGAACCTAGCGCCTACTTGACCATGGGCTGCGCCTTACTTGTCCATGGGCTGAAGCATTAGCGCCTAACTTGAGAGGATTCACGCCTAACTTGGGGTGTGTGATCAAGGCCTTGCGCCTTACTTGAAGAATCCATGCGCCTAACTTGAAGAATGGAGTGCTACGTTGTGTGTTGTTGTTATGCCTTACGCCTAACTTGAAATTTCTCAAGTTAGGCGCAGCTTTGACAGACTTGGTGGAAAAGAAGTATGGACTATTATATATCGTTGGAAAGCTCTGAAAGTTAGCTTTCCAACGCCACTAAAATCATGTCTATTGGACCTATGTAGCTCGAGATATTCAGGTTTGAGTGCAGAGAGGTCAGGGTTGACAGCATCATTCGCCTTCTTCTCTTTTTCTGCCGAAACTCCATCAAATCCAACCGAATGCTACCTAAAATAAACAGAATTACACACGACTCAAAGTAGCATCCATAGTGGCTAAAAGATAATTAATTCTTGATTAAACTCGATAAATTGAATGAAAATTCACTAGAAAAAGATAGGAAAGGTGCTCACGCATCAGTTACTAAAATTGGACGGTCCGATTTCATGCATGATATAATTTTAAATTCGTATATGACTAAAATCAGACAGTCCAATTTTAGTTCTTTATAAAATTTAATCCGGTTGAAATGCGGTCCGACTGTCCGATTTCTGGTTTTATATATACCCAACATTAGCTGAAGTCTCAATTTCTTCTTCATATCTCAATTCTCTCTTCTGAAATCCCTTTGGTTCTTTCTTCTTCTTCATTGTTTTGACAGCAACTTCTTCTTCATTGTTTCAACAGCAACTTTACTAAGATTGAGAGCATTTGATGTGAATATATCATAATGGATGATAGAGTGATGTTAAAAGTTTATTATCATGGTCAGATTTTGTTACAAACACCTAAGGAGTAAAATTTGTCTGTGAAAATCTGTTAGATATCGTTATTCTATTCACATTGTCGTTTGAAGAATTAAAAGGTGTAATTTATGAGAAAATTGATTCTCAAATATCTAGGAGAGTGTCGTGCTGTACATGGAAACTCGCTCACAGATATCGTTCATCGAGCTGTATATTGAGTTCGAACAATCTGAAGCAGACCGAAATATTGAGTTGGAAGATTATAATAGTGATAGCGAGGAGGAGTTCGAAAGTAACTATGAGGTCATTGATCCGAGTGGAGACGAAGATCAGGTTGACGACACTATGCAGGCAGATGTGGCGGAGGTGACAAATGCACTAGTAAACCAGTATCCATTTGTGGAGCCTACTTTCATGTGCTCGCTGGATTTGGAGGCCATGCATGCACCGAAATTTCCTCAGTATATGAATGCAGGTATGTAGTTTTGATACAATGTATGATAGATAAATATTGTAGATTGATTAGGTAGCATGACCAACATGTGATCGGTAGAATATCAATTGATCATGTAAGGTTTTTTTATTTAGTAAGTAGCATTTGATTGATTGATTGTTTATTTTTATTTTTATTAATTATTTATGTATATTTTATAATTTATTATATATTGTGGTTAATAATTTATTATTACATATTTTTATTTTGGAAAACGACAAATGTTGATAGATTTTATATTTATATTTATATTTATATTATTAGTTATTTATATTTATATTTATTTTATTACTTATTTATATTTATATGTGTAATTTATAACTATTAATCAATACATATTTTGTGTTGTGAATGTAGCAGAGTTTTCTGTTGTAGCAGATGGTGAATTCATCATGGGAATG
Source organism: Arachis ipaensis (assembly GCF_059453495.1). Taxonomy (NCBI): domain Eukaryota; kingdom Viridiplantae; phylum Streptophyta; class Magnoliopsida; order Fabales; family Fabaceae; genus Arachis; species Arachis ipaensis. The sequence goes on along the minus strand of NC_142441.1, from coordinate 144,950,936 downwards.
GAATTTAGTTCTAGGGAGGCAGTGATTAAGGCGATGAAAGATTATACAATCCGTCGAGGCATAGATTATCGGTTGTACGAGTCGGAACCAACAACATTCTATGCTAAATGTACACAATACGGCGCAGGTTGTGACTGGTTAATCAGGGTTAGTAAAATGTGCAAAAAGTACTGCTGGGAGATAAGGAGGTACAATGGTAGTCACACGTGTACTAAAGCAACCATTTCTCAAGACCATTTGAAATTGGGTTCCAACACAATTGCAGAAGCAATTAAGCCCTTGGTAGAAGTTGACCTATTTATAAAGGTGAAATCAGTCATTACGGAAGTACAGTCGAAATTTAACTACACCGTAAGTTATCGCAAAGCATGGTTAGCAAAGCAGAAGGCAGTGGAGTCAATTTTTGGCGGTTGGAAAGCTTCGTATGAAGCTTTACCCATATGGTTTGAGGCCGTGTGTCACAAAGAGCCATCAGCAGTTGTTCACTTTGAAACAATGCCTGCATACCAGGGTGATGACTTGGTTCCTGACATCCGTGTTTTACATCGAGTCTTCTAGAGTTATTACCCTTGTATTAGAGCATTTAGACATTGCAAGCCAATAGTGCAGGTAGACGGAACTCATTTGTATGGAAAATATAAGGGTTGTTTATTGGTTGCAGTTTCTTAGGATGACAACAACAATATCGTGCCTATTGCATTTGCAATAGTGGAGAGAGAGACATCTGAGGCGTGGCACTTTTTTCTCAGTAACTTGCGACAACATGTGGTGACACGTGATGGTGTGGGCCTTATCTCCGATCGACATGAGTCCATCGACTCAGCTATTGCTCGGAGTAATGGAGTCTGGTCTCCTCCTAGAGCTTTCCACATGTTTTGTATCAGGCATATAGAGTCGAACTTCCTGAGAAAGTTCAAGGCTCCGTACTTACAGAAGCTTATTGTCAACATAGGTAAATTTGAATACTGTTGATATAATGGAACTGATGGTGTAAAATAGTCTGCGGGCTGAGTCTGAGGAATATATGACTGAGGCTCTTGTTGTGTTTCTGGTTGAGAAACTGGGGGTGGCAATGGGGACGGTGATGGAGGCGGTTGTGGTTGCTGCTGTTGGTTCTCCTGATCATCCACTGGATTGTCCTCCTGATTCTCTTGAAATGCGAGATCAGTCAATTGCAAGTGGGCACCATATGTACCTTGATACCAATGCATGTAAATATCCAAAGGATAATGTAAAGGCACCGGGGGATCAGCAAGAATGTGACTATACCGATTCGTCCATTACATCACCCAGAATGAGTGCACATTGGACCAATCTTGATTCTTAGGTCCAATCAGTACCTCACCGTGTGCTACACCTAAGTCCCGCTCTTGATGAGGGACGCCTGACTCAATCCAAACTGTCTGCTCAACCTATCAGACGCATGCCACTCAATGCATTCAAAAGATATCAACGGCATCGTTGCACTCCAAATAACCGAGTGGTGGCGGATGTCAGCCGGAATCACGCCTGCCTCAATGCGATCAACAGCATAAGCCTCCCAAACAAACTGAACACATTGAAATTAACAGAGAATTACACACCAGATAATAATACGGCTAAATAAAAATATAAAATAATTGAATATAACATACTTGTCCTTCTTGCAGATCGTCCAATAACCTCCTTAAGTGAGCAAGAGAATGATATCTGTAAGGCCGATAATCACGCTCCCAATTACACCAGCTCACATCAAACAATCCGTTATATAAATTGTTATCATAAAAATCTCAACTAAAATGTGCTACACTTATTCAAAGCAGATGATGATTAACTTTACCTGTTTGCAATCGGAAAGACTCGAGGATTGTCGGGAATCGGTGAAAGAAATGGTAAACGGATCCAAGCCCAGGTAAGCAGAAGGGTCAGTGGACCATCCATCTCCTTGTAGTCGACACGAGTGGCCATACACAATACTCTATACAAGTGCGCCAGACATGTCGAACCCCAACTAAGTTGTATGATCCCGCCGAAGTTACAGAGCAATGACAGAAATTTTCAGTGCACTGATGTCCCAGACTTGTCCCCAAACATAATGGTCCTAGATAATAACATTATGTGACACTTTACGTACCTCTGAATCCGAATATCATTATCTAAGACTAAATGATCCTTCAGTCTCCGAAACCAAGTCAACTTTACGAAGCTTTCTCTACAATCTGTCCTCCTAGGTGCAACACCAAAATGATGCAAGCATTCGACCTCTAAGGCCTCATAACTACTCAGAGTCGGTCTTGTAACTGGAAGACCATTTGTCGAAAGGCCAAGAATTATCGCCACATCCTCCAATGTCACGGCACACTCACCAATTGGAAAATGAAACGTATGAGTCCTAAGCTGCCATCTCTCGATCAAAGCATTAACCAATGCCAACTGACATTGGACAATTTCAATATGAGAAACGTGATAAAAATCAGTCTCCCGCAAATGTCCCTCCATAATTGGATTGTACATATCCGGTGGCAAATAATGATCACATATTAACATCCATAAACCCTACAAAATATAGGCATATATCACATTAATCAAATATAACCATAGTTAATTAACATTTAACATTTTTTCATTCTCATTATCATATAAGCAATATAACATAATTAATAAAACTTAAATAAATAAAAAATATAAATCTAATTATTATTATTATATCCATTAAAACTATATTTTCTAATATCTAACCCTATTTATTTCTTAATAATAATTACTATTCGTTTAGTTATATTTACATAACTAGAATATTAAACTTAAATAAATCTAAAATATAAATCTAATTATTATTATTATATCTATTAAAAATATATATTCTAATATCTAAATCCTATTTAGTTTATAAAAATAATTATTAATGATTATTTTATATTTATATAACTAGAGTATATAACATTAAACTCCTCATTTTAGTTATTATATATATATATATATATATATTACTGTACAGTACCGCAAATTTTTTTTTAATAATCATACATAATTTAATAATTAACTTCATTTTTATAATTTACTGTTACTAACATAATTAATTACCTAAATTAGACTAAATTAACTAACTAAACTAACGGTCACAATAATAATAATAATAATATATCTCAGTCAAATTAATCAATTACTTACTTACTTCACTAATTATACTTAAACAACTTTAAATTTTAACTAACAAGATACACTAATTAATAATTAAATATTTAAATAACATAATAACAATTAATTTAATTATTATTCAAAGTCTTCAGAATTTATTTTATTCTATAGTTCTCTTCTAACAATTAATAACTATATAAATATTAATATAAACCTACATTGTAATCCCTTTAATAATAATATTCTATATTTTTTTAATTAGATTCTTATATCATATCAGATTTTATAATTAAATCTCTATTAATATTAAACGTTAAAAAAATATTTATACAATATAAATTTACTAATTTATCCATATCCTCTATCTCCTTTTCCTGTTTTTAAACCTTGGCAGAGCCTCTTTATTTTGTTACCAACACAAAATCACGGCTGACTGCTCCCAAACTCTAAATTCATCTAGAGTTGTTTTTGTCACAAAGTGGAAATCACCCTCAACGTTCATGATCTCGTGGTTGCCATTCATGGTAATGATCTTGATGCAGTTGCGGGCCGCCTCGCATTTCAGCTTATTCAATACATTATTCAATGTTTTCCATATTTCACATACTAATGATAAACTTTACAAGCAACATTTATCACAATACAAGAATGCTTTTGTATACCAGTCAAGACAAAGGTCTTAAGACCCATTCAATGAATTCAGCATCCTCACAAAGCTTTCATGGTAGACCAAAGAGAAATGTGGATAACACCCAATACAAGAAAAATGTTGAGTACTATCAAATTTACCGTTGGATATAGTATTGCATATTAGCGTCGGCTTTACTAATAGATTTATCGATGGTTTTGATGTGAAATTCGTTTGGCCAAATCTTTACCAACAGTTTTTTGTTTTGGACAGTAAATTCGCCGGTAATATTTGGGAAAAAAACAGGATAAATAAGCGTCAAATTTAGCATGAGATTTACCGTCGGAATAATTCACCAGTAATCTCATTTTAGTGATATGCTATGTTTTGATGACCCGCAACGAGTTATCGTCGGATTTATCTGCCGGTAATAAGTCCTAAAATGCAAAGCGCGAACACTCTCTCCCTTCAATTCGAAACTACTTTCTCTCTCTAACCTCTCTTCTCCTTTTCTCTTTCTAGCCACTTCTGAACCCTGTCGCACTATCAACCCCACCGTCGCTTGCCCCCTTGTTATCACCTCCCTCCTCTCCTTGCGGCCGTCGTTGCAAACTCTAGCCTCCATTGCAACCGCCGTTCTTCTCACCGCCAATGAGCACCGTTCTTCGCATCGGCAACTTCTTCCCCTGGTCTAGCATGCTTTGTCCGCCGCCAGGTCCAGTTTCGTCGTCGTCTGCCAGGTCCGGGTTAGTTAATTTTTTTAGCTGCTTTTTTTTAAACCTATTTTCGTAAAAAAAATGTAATTTGGTTAATTCATGGTTCTGAAAATCGAACCGGACCGTCCGGTTCAATCGGAAAAATCGGGAACCGATCACCTAACCGATCCGGGTAAGGTCAGAAATCGTCTGGCAAAAAACCAGAAAAAAAACCGGTCGAACCGGCGGTTAACCGGTGAACCGGACGAACCGTCCGGTTTTTTTACGGTTTTTTGCGGTTAAAAAAAAAAAAACGCCTAATTGTAATTGCCTAAACGAAACGAGCCCTAAATCAGTAAATCGACTCCACTCCTCTCTCAAAAACTCAATCGACTCCTCTCCTCTCTCAAAAACTCAATTGGAAGAAGAACAGAAAAGAACCCTAGCGGAACCCACAACCACTGTTCAAGCGCCGTCTCCTCTGTTCAAGCGCTCTCTCTCTCTCTCTCTCTGTTCGCCGGTGTGGCCCGCGGAACCCACAACCACCGCATCTCCTCTCCTCTGTTCGTCGGTGTCGCGCCGTGGAAGCTCCGTCGCCGTCCTAGGAAGCTGTGTCGCCATCGTAGGAAGCTCCCTCGCCATCGTGTGGAAGCTCTGCGGCCGTCTCCTCTGTTCAAGCGCTCTCTCTCTCTGTTCGCCGGTGTGGCCGTCTCCTCTGTCGTCGCCGTCACTCCCCTTCCTCCTCGCCGCCGGTAAGCAGTAAGCACTCTGAGTGTTGATGCAGGACCCAGTCTTCATATTTGCAAATCACTTCACTCGAAAGCAGACAGATGCAGGACAAATATAATTACATTTGGCATCAAAATTTTCATTATGTCTAAAATTGTGAATGAGTACATAGTCTCTTACTTATTTTATGAAACTGGAATAATCTTGTTGATGGTTGATTTATGATTCTAGAATGATTTTCTGAAATGATGATGATATTGTTACTGATATGTTGTTGGCTTCTTGTTGATTCTCTGATGGTTATTGATCAGTGATGATTGGTGCCTTTGATTTTGAATTGGAGTTGGGTTTAATTATGAGTTATTTGGGTTTAATATGAGTTGCTGAGTTAATAATATACTGATTTTGTTGATGTTTGCTTATTATAAATTGCTGATTTTCTGAAATGATGATGATGTTGTTGCTTGATGATATATTGTTGGCTGCTTGTGGATTTTCTGATGATTACTGATTAGTGATGATTAGTGCCTTTATTTATTTCTGAATTGGAGTTGGGTTTAATTGTGAATTGCTAGGTTTAATTCTGAGTTGCTGAGTTGATTTTGTTGATGTTTGCTTATTTTGAATTGTTGATTTTCTAAATTGATGATGATGTTGTTGCTTGATGATATATTGTTGGCTTGTTGCTGATTTTCTGATGATTACTGATTAGTTGGAGATTTTGTTGTTAATATTTTTTTTGGGTGTAGAACATTATGGTAAATTTTGAAATTTTGGATTTCATTAGGTTAGAAATGATCAAATTTAAATATTTGAAATTATATATTAAATTTTTAATGAATATTTAATTAAACCGGTTGAACCCCGGTTGAATCCCGGTCGAACCGTTGAACCAGTGAACCAGTTATCTTACCGGTTCATTGACCGGTTCGGTTCTCGCAACCTTGGGTTAATTTAGTTTGTAATTTGTTTAGAATGATTAACTAAAAATAATTAGTTGATTTGCTATCATATAATTTAGTTGATTTGTTATTGTACTCATATAATATTAAATAAGTGTATGTGAGGATAACTTAGTGTATATATATAATATTGTACAAAATATTTACTATTAATTATGATTTTATTGGGGTTTGGTCGATTAGTAGATAATGGGTTGCACTATTTTGATTTGGACTTTGGCAGCTATAATATGCTGAGATTTCAATTGAAATAAAATTTGATTGGTTAACAAGTAAACCAAATTAAAAAAGAAAGTAAAAAGCAAAAAGTTGCTTATTCGATTCTCATCTTGAATGGGTGGTGATCGCAATGGTATGATCTCAATTGTTACAAGAAACATTCTCTCAATATACATTAAAAATGGAAAGGTCAGCATATAATTCATGTTTGATATGATGATTCGGGTAATCAGAGAGTGACTCCTGAAGTGTTGAGTTAAGAAATTAACTAAATTAATTAGTGATAACAAACATTATTTTTGGGCAAAATAAATAATTAGTGTTGATTATTTATGTTTACTTTTTAACTAATTGTTTATTGTTGCAGGCCAAATTTTAATAGCCCAAATGGAATAAAAAGCAATCCGCAAGGATATTGGGCTGAAGCAAAAAATTAAGAGCCTAAGAAAAAGTAAGGAAAGAAGCCAAAGAAATCAAATCGGGCCAAGCATACCAATACCCAATCCAAGCCCGATCTGGTTTCAGAAAAGCAAATCCCTCTCTTTGGCTTAACCAAGAGCAACGTTCATCTCTCTCTGACTAAGTCAAATCAGCTTCAGAAAAGTAAGAAAGAGAAAGAGAGAAAGAGCTTCTTCACCAAGATAGTCACCAAAGAAGCAAGAAAGAGAAACTAAACTTGAAAGGCAAAAGTCATCTCAACAAATCCAAACCAAATCAAGCTTAGGTTATAGGTAAATCTTTTTCTCATACATGCAACTCGGTTACATCTCTTCTTCCCAACTCTCTGCTCTATCCGAAATGGGATACAAGGGAAAGAGGATTTCTGTTCTTCCCTGCTGTATATCTACGGTCTTAAACAAGACTTGGGGACCAAGTTGGTTTTCAAGGGCTCAGATCAAGTTGACCTTTAGAAGATTTCTATGGTTGCTGTTTCATGGCTTTCGGTCAAGATGAGGAAGTCAGAAGAAAAGTTTCCTCTCTAAGGATTAAGGTAAAAAAGTGATTCTGTGGGTTGGTGAAGCTCAAGGCTCAAGGTGTTGACCTTGGAAGAAGAACCAAGCAACATGCAAGGAGATAAAAGAAGCTTGCTGCTCATTCAGAAAGCAAGGAGAGAAAACCAGAGTGAGAGAACAGTGTTCTGCAAAGAAGTTCCTCTACTTAGATAATGCTTTCTTTCAAAGAAGCATTCGGCCAATACTGAAGAACTGTATCTGAGGTTTGCGAATTTGGTTTTGCACATAGCAAAGAGGCTGCTGATGAAGTCAATCTCCTTCATGTTTTACTGATTGTAATGTGCTTTTCTAAGTTTATCTTTCTGTAATTTCTTGTGAGAAAAGGCATTGAGAGAAAGATTATGAAAAAAGCCATGAGTGGAAAAAGGCTGAGAGAAACACTTGAGAGAGAAGCCTAGAGTTTATTTCAGATTTCTTTAGGTTGATTAAGTGTCTTGTATCTTGTACCTGTAAGGTATCCCTTTCTTAGTTGGGTTAGCACTAAGAGGAATAGTTAGGTATTAGCATAGCCAATGTCAAGTTAGGTTAGAACTTGAGTGTGAAAGGATTGGGTCAATCCTGTGAAATTGGTGTATGTAATACTGTTAACTATAGTGAAATTCTTCCATAGTTGTGGAGGAGACTGGACGTAGGTTGCATAGCACAAGGCAACCGAACCAGGATACATGCTGGTGTTAGCTTTTCTCTTTTCTGCTGTGTTCTGTTTTTTGATATTCATGAGACAAAAATAAATTGTCTCATAAATTTCCGCTGCTGAGTACAAACAGAATCAGAATTGAAAGTTTGTTTAAAAAGGATAATAACAACAACTTAAAAGGAAGGCATAGATTCAACCCCCCTTCTCTAAGCCTACCACAACCTTCAATTGGTATCAGGAGCTAAGGTCTCAAGAATCAAGCTTAACCGCTTGGAGCAAAGATCCAATGGCGAACAACTTGGGCACAACCACAGTTGCCTACACCTTCACTGAAGGCCAGTCAAACAACCGGCCACCTTTCTTCAACGGGAAGAACTACTCCTACTGGAAAAAAAGGATAAGGATTTTCATCCAATCCATTGACTACAACATATGGAAGATTGTTGTGAGCAGTCCCAAGATCCCAACAAAAACAAGTGCTGATGGAGTGGTGACTCCAAAAGAAGAAGCTGAATGGAATGAAGATGATAAGAAGAAGATAGAGCTGAATGCCAAAGCAATCAACCTTCTTCACTATGCAATCAGCTTTGAAGAGTACCGAAAGGTGTCTAGATGCAAGACAGCCAAAGAAATCTGGGAAAAACTCCAGGTTACACATGAAGGCACCAAACAAGTAAAAGAAACGAGGATTGATATGCTGCGAAAAGAGTACGAGATGTTTATCATGAAGGATGGAGAAAGCATTGATGAAGCGTTTGAGAGATTCTCAATCATAATCAACAACCTTGGTGCTATGGGTACAAACTATGCAGAACAAACCTTGGTGAGAAAACTCCTTAGAAGCCTCACAAAAGAATGGGAAACCACTGCCACTGTCCTAACCGAAAGTAACAACCTAAGTCCCATAACCTATGATGAGCTGAGAGGAAAACTCCTTGCCTATGAAGCCACACACACAAACACAGACTCAAAGAAAAAGAGAATAGCCCTCAAGTCACAAATAGAACCGAAAGAGAGTGAGTCTAGTGATGGTATTTCAGATGACGAGCTTTTGTTTTTTGCTAGGAGATTTAGAAGGATGATGAAGAACAAGGGCAAATACAAAGGTTCAAGTTCAAAGGAGCACAAGATCGACTTGAGCAAAGTGACGTGCCATCACTGCAAGGAGGCCGGACACTTCAAGCTAAACTGTCCAAAGCTAAAAAAGGAGGACAAAGGAAAGAAGGAAAGGAAGAGAGTACTCATGGCAGCTTGGGAGGATCTTGAGAATGACTCAAATGAAGAAGAAGAATCTGAAGGAGATGACAAAGACTGCTTCATGGCTGGAAACAACAATCTTGATGAGGTAAACTATTATGATTTGACCATTGAGGAGTTGCATGCTATTATTGATGATCTCACTTTAAACACATCAAAACTGCTTGATAAATACAATGAATGCAGATCTGAAAGAGATGTTAAGAGCTGAAAATAAATTTTTAAAAGAAAAAGTGAAGGAAACTGAATGTGCTTTGGACATCATTGAAGAAAACAGATTTCTAAAATCTGAACTTGAAAAATTAAAAGGAAAGCACATTGTGGATCCTTCTCATGAGTTAATTGCTGAAAATGAAAGACTAAATGATATGATTAAAAGGCTGAATGGTGACTTAGCAAAATTTGCTCAAGGTTCTAGCAACTTGGACAAATTACTTGCAAGTCAAAGACCATTATTTGAAAAATCTGGTTTAGGCTACATAGCCAAGGAAGATGCAGTTTCTAATACTTCCTCTATAAAATTTGTGGCTTCTTCATCAAATACTAAATCCATACCAAGCAAATCAGGTATCGGATATGTTTCAACTTGTGAAGAAAAATTTGATGAAGCATACACAAGTGAAACTGAGCCTTCACCAAGAACTGGTCCGAGTTCAAACCGGCCAGGTTTGGGTTACATTTCAAAAAATGAGGCTATTTTCAAGAAACCACCATTTTACAACAAAACCTCATATTCGAAAGGTAAAAATGTTCAAAGAAATTCTGGTGAAAATGCTTTTGCAAAGAGGAACAACTTTAATAAAAATCAGTTTGTCAAAAGAAATGCATCTCCTCCAAGAACCAGAAAATTTCAACACTTTAATCATTTCAAGCAATATAACTCACCTCAATTTCAGCGACACACATCTGAAAATCATTGTGTCAATTGTAAGAAATTTGGTCACTCATATGAACAATGTTTCATTGAAAAAAGAGTTGTTGGAAACAAAGTTTACAATGTTGTTTGTGATTTCAATGCACTTGGGCAACCAAGATGGATTAACTTCAAAGGATCCAAATTAATTTGGATACCTAAGGCTACTTGAAACTTATCATGCAGATTTGTCTAGCATCCAAGAACAAAAAGGACATGTGGTACATGGATAGTGGATGTTCAAGGCACATGACTGGAAGGTCAACCTACTTCATCAAACTAAACAAGTATGATGGAGGTTTTGTAACCTTTGGAGATGATGGTAAAGGTAAAATCATTGCTGTTGGAAAAGTAGGTAATGAGCAATCTACTTTTATTGATGATGTACTTTTGGTATGTGGTTTAAAGCACAATCTTTTGAGTATAAGTCAGCTGTCTGATTTAGGATATTTAGTTGTTTTCAAAAGGCTTGAATGCTGTGTTGTTAATAAAAAGACAAATGAAGTGATGTTTGTTACCAAGCGTTTTAATAATATGTATGGACTTACTCTTGATGAACTAAAGTATCAAAATGTAGCTTGTCTTTCACTCTAAAGAATCTGAAAAGTTGTTATAGTACAAGAGATTGGGCCATGCAAGTATGTTTCAAATAAACAAACTTGTAAAGAAAGAATTAGTAAGAGGTCTTTCTTTGATAAAGTTTGACAAAGACATCACTTGTGATGCTTGCCAAATGGAAAAACAAACAAAAAGTTCTTTTAAACCAAAGGAAGACATCTCTACTAAAAGACCACTTGAGTTGCTACACATTGATTTATTTGGTCCAACAAGAACTCAAAGCCTAGGTGGTAAACATTATGGTTTAGTAATTGTGGATGACTATACTAGGTTTGGTTGGGTTTTATTTCTTGCACACAAAAATGAAGCCTTTTCGGCCTTTGAACCTTTTTGCAAGAAAATTCAAAATGAAAAGGATTTGAAAATCTCTTCTATAAGAAGTGATCATGGAACTGAATTTGAAAATAATTTGTTTGAATCCTTTTATGAGGAATTTGGAATATCTCACAACTTCTCTTGTCCAAGAACACCATAACAAAATGGTGTTGTGGAAAGAAGAAATAAAAGCATACAAGAGATGACAAGAGCTATGCTTTGTGAGAATAATGTTCCAAAATTCCTTTGGGCTGAAGCGGTAAACACAGCTTGCCACATTTTAAATAGAACAATCATAAGGAAATTTTTGAAGAAAATCCCTTATGAACTTTGGAAAGGCTACCCACCAAACTTAGATTACTTGCACATCTTTGGATGCAAATGTTTTGTTTTAAATAACAAAGAAAATTTGGGTAAATTTGATCCAAAGTCTTATGAGTGTTTGCTTGTAGGATATTCCACAACTAGTAAAGCATATAGGGTTTATCATCAAGATGCTAGGATTATTGAGGAGTCCATACATGTTACATTTTGTGATACTAACTTGGTACAAAGCATTTTGGAAGATTGTGATGCAGGAAATCAATCTCAAAAGGAAGATGAAGCTGCTCAAAATCATGAAAAAGAAAATTCTGGACAAGCTGAACCAGAAACTGCTAATGCTGAAAATTCAAGAGATAATTTCATTTTGTCTCATGAATTTGAAGGAAATCCTGCAGCCAGCAGCGTTCAGAATCCCTTAGTGATTGAATCTGCCTCCAAGTCCACCATACCTTGTGAATGGAGATTCTTGAAGAATTATCCTGAGGAATTTGTCATTGGAGACGTATCTCATGGAGTGCAAACAAGGTCTTCCACTAGAAAGGCAAATGAAGGATCAAACATTGCCCTTCTTTCACAAATAGAGCCTCAAAACGTCAAGGAAGCACTTAGTGACCCTTCTTGGGTTAAAGCTGTGGAGGATGAGCTTCTTGAGTTTGAAAAGAACCAAGTATGGACTTTGGTTCCAAGGCCAAGTGGAAAGAAAGTGACCGGCACCAAGTGGATTTTTCGGAACAAGTTGGGAGAAGATGGTAGCATTGCAAGAAATAAGGCAAGGCTAGTGGCACAAGGATATGACCAAGAAGAAGGAATAGACTTTGATGAATCCTTTGCCCCTGTTGCCCGAATGGAAGCCATAAGACTTCTCTTAGCTTATGCTGCATTTTGTGATTTTTAATTATATCAAATGGATGTGAAATGTGTATTTTTGAATGGAGTAATAGATAGAGAAGTGTATGTGGAGTAACCTCCTGGTTTTGAAAATAAAGAGCATTTTGATCATGTTTTCAAATTATCTAAAGCTCTCTATGGTTTAAGACAAGCTTCTAGAGCTTGGTATGAGAGACTTAGCTCTTTTCTTTTGAAAAATGGTTTTCAAAGAGGCACCACTGACACAACTCTATTTATTAAGAACTCTAATGATTCTTTTATTCTAGTCCAAATATATGTTTATGACATTATTTTTGGATCAGCCAATGAATCCCTTTGTTCTGAATTTGGAAAACTCATGACAAGTGAATTTGACATGAGTATGATGGGTGAACTTAATTTCTTCCTTGGGCTGCAAATTAAACAAACTGAAAAAGGTATTTTCATTCATCAAGAAAAGTATGCCAAGGAATTAGTTAAGAAATTTGGTATGGGTAATGTCAAACCCATGGGAACTCCCATGCATCCTAGTTCTAAATTAGATAAGGGAGAAACTGAGAAAGATGTTGATGAGACTAGGTATAGAGGAATGATTGGTTCTCTTATGTACTTAACTTCCTCTAGACCCGACATTATGCAAAGTGTTGGATTGTGTTCTAGGTTCCAATCTAAACCTAAAGAGTCACATCTTTCTGCAGTTAAAAGGATCATTAGATATGTTCATGGCACATCCAATTTTGGTCTATGGTATCCTAAGATTGATGATTTTTCTGTAGTTGGTTATTGTGATGTAGATTTTGCTGGTGATAGAGTTGATAGAAGGAGCACTTCAGGCCTATGTTGCTTCCTTGGAAAGTCCTTAAATGTCTGGTCAAGTAAGAAGCAACTAACAGTGGCCTTATCCACTGCAGAGGCTGAGTATATAACTGCTTCTTCTTGTTGTTCTCAGCTTTTATGGTTAAAAACACAGCTTGCTGATTACAAATTAAATGCTGAAAATATTCCCTTGATGTGTGATAATATGAGTGCCATTAATATTTCTAAAAATCCAGTTTTGCACTCTAGAACTAAGCATATTGAAGTAAAATTTCACTCAATAAGAGAACATGTCCAAAAGGGGGATATTTGCATTCAATTTGTTAAATTAGAGGAGCAATTAGCAGATATTTTTACAAAACCATTAGCTGAGGATAGATTATGCATGCTTAGGGATAGTCTAGGAATTCTGAGTTATGATTCTTTGTTTGAAAAATGCTGATGTATTTGCTGGAGCTTTTTGTCTCATAAACAGGCATGAGACAATTTTGGGCAGGTGATGAACGTTTACCTCAAGTCAGCGTGTTCTGGACTTGTTTCAAGTGAAACTCAATCTGGGCCAACTTCAAAATTCAGATCAAGAGTGGTCCAAATGTGTTTCATTAAATCCATATCACCTCAAGGCCCAAATATAAATGTTACAATTCTTTGCTAAAATTTTTTTTTGGTTGGCCTGTGTGTTTAATTTTGTTTAAGGGTTCTTTTAATATTTTTGTCCAAAAAGATTTTCAGTTTGATTTATTTTTTAATTTTAAGGATTTCAAAAATTTAAAATTTAAAATTTTCTTGTTTTTAAAATCAAATCAAATCTTTCTTTTATGAGGTCATGTCTTTTCAAGTCTTTTCAAATGGTGATGCAGTTGCATGGTTTTGGAAATCCACTTTTGGGTACGGTTACCAACACTCCCTCTCTTCCCTCCATAACTTCTCCTCACACTCTTCGGTTTCTTCCCACTCACTTTACTGCTTCTCTTCCCTCAAAAGACTGAAACTAACCAAATGAGGAAGAAAACCATTGCTAAAAGGCCTCCTCGTGAAAAAGTTTACAAACTTCCCTCAAAACCTTCCACTCGCTCCCAAGACCAGACCTTTACTCCATCTCCTTCTCCTCCTACCTCTCCTCCTTGCTCTGTTCCCATGGCGCGAACCAAAACCACTCCAAGGTACCCTGCTCCTGCCAAGCCGACGCCACCACCTAAGACGACGCCCTCCAAACCAAGCTCTTCGAAACCTGGCTCATCCAAGGGGAAGCGTCCTGCTGTTGAAGAACCTGTTCCTGAGACAGCAAAACCTAAGTCAAGGTCTGTCCCTGTTCGATCACAAAGAGGTAACCCTCATCGCCCTCTCAAATCTGTTAGAGAACCAGACATTGATCCTTTTGCTCACAAATCACACTATATGACATCTCACTCAGACTTTAACCCCCATCGTTTCAAATCTGCCATGAACCACGATTTTTATGAGGGAGTTATTCAGTATCGTACTCTATGTCCATCTTTTTTGGCTGATTTACCTGATTTGAAAAAGAAAGGTTTTTCTTTCGTTGAAAACTTGGAATTTTTAGTCTAGAATCACCTTTTCAAAATTAAAAAACCTGTATATCCTCAGTTGGTCAAAGAATTTTATGCAAACATGACTTACCATGAAGGAAGTGTGCATTCGTATGTTAAGGGCAGAGACATTATCTTGAATAATGAAACTATCAGTGACTCCTTGAAGTACACTGATGTTGGGCCGTGTGCTTATACATCTGTAAAGTGGGATGATGGGGTTGGTATCTCTTACCATGATGCTTTGGCTCACATTTGTGAACATGTTTCCTTAATTGATGGTATCACACCCACTCACAAAGCCCTAGGATATGAACGTGCTCAGTTGCACCGAATTGTTAATCACATCTTGATTCCTCAAAGTGGTTCATATCAAAGGGTCTCTTACACGGACACACTTGTTTTGTATGCCCTAATCACTAAAACAGAAATCTCTTTTGCCTATTTGATGGCTAGATACATGTTTGATTCTGTTAGAAGTGTGAAAGATAAAGCACTACCTTATGACATATTTTTAACTTGCATATTTGAGAATTTTGGTGTTGACCTGTCAAATGAGGATTATGAAAACAGACATTCATACCTAAAAGGGGGTGGTTCAGTGAAACAGCAAAAAGGACCAACTAGATCTGAGAGAGTGGTTCTAGATGATGATGATGAAGAGTTCATTCCAGATGACTCTCCTCCTCCTTCCACCAAAGGTACTTCCATCTCCACTGGGAAGAAATCTGCTCTGCTGAATGTGGTCAAGGATGTCGCTCAAGAGTTTGTTTCCCAATCAAATCACATGATTGCCATGAGCAAAGAACAAAGGAAGCTAGCTAGCAAGCATGAAAACTTCCTGAAGAAATCAAGGGATAGGGTGGCTGTGCTCATGACCTTTATTGATAACCTTCAAAATGATGAAGACATTGCCACTGATGTAGAAGAGGAAGATGCTTCGGAGGGGAATGGTTCTGATGCCTAGGATTTGTCTCATAAAAACTACTGCTGCTGCTCATCTTTTTGTCTCATGAATTCTGTTTCTTTAGCTACTTTTGAACTGTTTCATTTTGGATGACTGTAATAACTCTAGATATTGCTGCACCTTTGGTAGTTTAGTCAGTACTTTGCACTATGGACTAACTCTTTTCTGCAGGATGCAAGATTTTGTTTTTGTTGATCTTACTTATTATCCACCCTTGATGACAAAAGGGGGAGTAATAGCAATAGGATAATAGATCCTAGTACTTCTTTTGGGATTTTTGCTGCATTAATACTTGAGTTTGCATGATGAATATTCTTTGCTGCATTAATACTTGATTTCACATGCTGAATCAGTTTGCTGATGGTATTAGCTTGATGTTGAGCTGATTATGTGATGTTGCTTATCTGATATCCCTTAGCCAAGATAAATGTATTTTAGCTCTTTATTGTGCTCTCTTTAAGATCAAAGAAAAATAAGAACAAAGAGGAAAGCACAAATTCAGGGGGAGCTAATCTTGAAAAGGAAAGGGGGAGCAACATAAAAGCAAATGACAAAAATCAAAGGGAGTTTCTGTACCTTACTCAATGTATTTCCTTTTTGATTATTGCTTAAATCATGTTTGCCATCAAGGGGGAGATTGTTGAGTTAAGAAATTAACTAAATTAATTAGTGATGACAAACATTATTTTTGGGCAAAATAAATAATTAGTGTTGATTATTTATGTTTACTTTTTAACTAATTGTTTATTGTTGTAGGCCAAATTTCAATAGCCCAAATGGAATAAAAAGCAATCAGCAAGGATATTGGGTTGAAAGCAAAAAATTAAGAGCCCAAGAAAAAGCAAGGAAAGAAGCCAAAGAAATTAAATCGGGCCAAGCATACCAATACCCAATTCAAGCCCGATCTGGTTTCAGAAAAGCAAATCCCTCTCTTTTGCTTAACCAAGAGCAACGTTCATCTCTCTCTGACCAAGTCAAATCAGCTTCAGAAAAGTAAGAAAGAGAAAGAGAGAAAGAGCTTCTTCACCAAGATAGTCACCAAAGAAGCAAGAAAGAGAAACTAAGCTTGAAAGGCAAAAGTCATCTCAACAAATCCAAACCAAATCAAGCTTAGGTTATAGGTAAATCTTTTCCTCATACATGCAACTCGATTACATCTCTTCTTCCCAACTCTCTGCTCTATCCGAAATGGGATACAAGGGAAAGAGGATTTCTGTTCTTCCCTGCTGTGTATCTACAGTCTTAAACAAGACTTAGGGACCAAGTTGGTTTTCAAGGGCTCAGATCAAGTTGACCTTTGGAAGATTTCTATGGTTGCTGTTTCATGGCTTTCGGTCAAGATGAGGAAGTCAGAAGGAAAGTTTCCTCTCTAAGGATTAAGGTAAAAAAGTGATTCTGTGGGTTGGTGAAGCTTAAGGCTCAAGGTGTTGACCTTGGAAGAAGAACCAAGCAACATGCAAGGAGATAAAAGAAGCTTGCTGCTCATTCAGAAAGCAAGGAGAGAAAACCAGAGTGAGAGAACAGTGTTCTGCAAAGAAGTTCCTCTACTTGGATAATGCTTTCTTTCAAAGAAGCATTCGGCCAATACTGAAGAACTGTATCTGAGGTTTGCGAATCTGGTTTTGCACATAGCAAAGAGGCTGCTGATGAAGTCAATCTCCTTCATGTTTTACTGATTGTAATGTGCTTTTCTAAGTTTATCTTTCTGTAATTTCTTGTGAGAAAAGGCATTGTGAGAAAGATTATGAAAAAAGCCATGAGTGGAAAAAGGCTGAGAGAAACACTTGAGAGAGAAGCCTAGAGTTTATTTCAGATTTCTTTAGGTTGATTAAGTGTCTTGTATCTTGTACCTGTAAGGTATCCCTTTCTTAGTTGGGTTAGCACTAAGAAGAATAGTTAGGTATTAGCATAGCCAATGTCAAGTTAGGTTAGAACTTGAGTGTGAAAGGATTGGGTCAATCCTGTGAAATTGGTGTATGTAATACTGTTAACTATAGTGAAATTCTTCCATAGTTGTGGAGGAGACTGGACGTAGGTTGCATAGCACAAGGCAACCGAACCAGGATACATGCTGGTGTTAGCTTTTCTCTTCTCTGCTGTGTTCTATTTTCTAATATTCATGAGACAAAAATAAATTGTCTCATAAATTTCTGCTGCTGAGTACAAACAGAATCAGAATTGAAAGTTTGTTTAAAAAGGATAATAACAACAACTTAAAAAGAAGGCATAGATTCAACCCCACTTCTCTAAGCCTACCACAACCTTCATGAAGTGACAAGGGATGTTTGCTTATTAGCTAGAATGATGGCTGCTAATTTGTACTATTCCCAAATAGAAGATCTTATGTTTAAAGTAATTTATTTTTAGAGAAATAAATTTTATTTTTAGAGAAATAATTTGTATTATTCTCAAATAGAAGATCTTATGGCTGCTAATTTATTATGGCAATCTAAATTTTGTTTAAGGATAATTTTTATTATTTAAAAAATATTACATAGTATTATTATGTATTTATTTTTATTTTATAATATTTCACTAATTTAATTAAAAATATAGGATTATATATATAATTATATTATTAAATATTAGATTTTAGAAAAAAATTATATATATATATATATATATATATAGAGAGAGAGAGAGAGACCTAAAGCTACACTTATATGCAGTAGTTATGATATACAAAAAAAAAGAGGGACCTAGACTACACTTATAAACGGTAGTCATGGTATACAATGTGGCTACATTTTACAGGTGATGCAGTAGCGTTGAAAAGCATAGCCTATTCTGGTAAAAATGGAAGCTGAAAAGCGTAGCCTTTGGTCCTAGACAGCATCACTTGAAAAGCGCACCCTATTTTCAAATGCCAAAAGCATAGCCCTTGGTGCAGAAAAGCGTAGCCTTTGAGAACAGGCAACGGCGGAATAGGTATCCCCTACTAAAGTGTCTCCGTAGCCCGAAAAGCATAGCCTTAGCCTAAGGCATCATTTTTTTTACTTTTGGCTACACTTTTCAAGTGTACCTGAATGAGTGTTTTTCTTGTAGTGCTATGAACTTATCTCCTTGATCAACCTTTGTCTCCAGAAAGCATTCTTCCTTATACACTTCTCCTCCGACCTCTTTCACTAGGATGTCAAATCCGCTCACACCTATGGTGATATGAATACACTCGTTAATCATATTGAACATACATGTATCAATATAATGCGGCCAACACTAAACAAATTACACATTTCTGTTAAGTTATCACACTTCATCACCTCGCTCTATTGATCTCCTATCCTTGTAAAAGTCTCTGTTGACCAGGCGTGCATTGGTACTACATAAAATTCTAACCATATTCTTCTAGGCTCACTCCTCTGACTCTCATCCCATCTCCATACCATATAGAACAATTTTAATAGATCATTCATTTTGAAGGTGTAGGCTTCCTCCGCACTAGACACTGTGTCAAACGTTAGCATTGTTTTGTATGCTCCCAATTCTCTTACATGTGTTATGCACGACCATTCATTATGAATTTTATGACGTAGTGCCTGAAAATTAATCGCCTTCTTTGTGCCTCCCACAGTACTCCTTTGTAGCCATACAACATTATCTGTTGCCACTGGCACTTCTAGTTTCTTAGTCTATCCATTTTTATTTAGGTCCTTATCATGCACGTCCCTCAAAGACTTCTCCACCTTCTCTTCCACTATTCTTGCGTCTATTTTCTGTTGAGAGCTACCTTCTTCTCCTTGTCATGTGAATTCCTTCACTTCTTTACCTGTCATGTCCTTCAGATCAGCTCTTCTTCTGTACTTTACTTTTGCTACAAAAATTCTTTTTTCTCTCAATACCATATAATTCATTTCTGCAACAGCCTTCAAAGTTCCACCCTTTGTAGTGTACTGTACAAATGCAAATAGATAGATCTGCCCATTTTTGTTCTTCCGTGACAGATAAATGTCTATAATTCTGCCCATCCATTTGAACAAACTGAAGAGTTCTCTTTTTGATATATCAACCAAGAGATTGTCAACAAATACGGAGAAAGAATCAAGCTCCAATCGATGATACTTATCTTTGTTCCAAATCCTAGGATCCTTACCATGTTTGTTCGTTTGCCTAGTTCTTCTCCACCCACTGTTTGATTAATTAATATTATTAATATTATTGATATTATTATTAATGTTAATAAATGGTTACTAACAGTGTAGTATCATTTGGCTAAAGGGACACAACTTTTTAAGAATTGTGTATGTTCAAAATATTGTGTCTATTGGCTAAGGGATACAACTCTTTAAGAATTGTATATATTCAAAACATTGTATCTATTAGCAATAGAAAAGACACAATCATTTGTGTACGTAACTAATTATAATTGCTACGTGCAATATGTATAAATAAGTCTTTGTCCACTATTTCAAACACACAAGTACTAAGTGTACATTTTACTCAACTATTAAGAGATTTTTTTTGTTCAAGAGAGTTGCGAATTTCTTACTATTGCTAATTAATAAATTCATTGGTTTCATTGTATCCTGGAAGAGTATTGTCATCAACCGTATAGCAACTAAGTGTGGGGACAAATATCTCTCTAAAAAAAGTGATTTAATCGTGCCTTAAAACCAAAACACAATTAAATTTTTATCATCTTCCCATCTTCATATATCCAACAATTTTAGAGAGATATTACTTGAAGATGGCACAAGACCAAAACACCACATTCAAGGTCATGAATCAAGAGTTTGTCAAGTTAGATTGCTTTGATGGAATGAACTTCAATCGTTGGAAGGACAAGATGATGTTTCTTCTTTCAGTTTTCAATCTTGTATATGTGATTGACCCAAAGACTACACCAATTACCAATGCTGCTGAAAATTTGACACCGGAAGAGAAAGAAAAGATTGTTCGATTGGAGAAGAAACGTGATAAAGATACTTTTGCATGTCGAGGTCATATTCTCAATACTTTATTCGACTGACTCTATGATCTCTTGTCAATTCAATCACCATTGGAGATTTAAAAATCTTTGGAAGAAAAGTACAATACTAAATGACAAGGAACATATGAGTTTATTATGATAAAATATTTTAAATTTATTATGAATAATATTATGCATATTATGAATCAAATTCATGAATTACAAATCCTTGTAAGTAGACTTCATGATCTACAAGTGGTGATACCTGAATCATTACAAGGTGAAGAATATATTTTTTTTAATGAATTTGATAACTTTTGTGAATTACATGGTATTGTACATGAATTTTCTGTTCCATATACTCTGCAACAAAATGGCTTGGCGGAAAGAAAAAATCGTACCTTAGTAGATATTGTTAATTCAATGTTACTAAATATAAAATTGTCTTACAATTTGTGGGGTGAAACATTATTGACATCATGTCATATCCATAATAGGATACCATCAAGACATAGAAAGGTTTTTTCTTATGAAATTTGGAAAGAAAGAAAACCTAATTTGAATTATCTTAAAGTGTGGGGGTGTTTAACCTTTTATCGAGTTCCTGATCAAAAGAGAACCAAATTGGGGTCAAGAGCCATAAAAGGTACTTTTATAAGATATGCTCAAAATTCTAAAGCATATAGAATATTAGACTTAGTGTCTAATGTAGTTATTGAATCAAAAGAGGTAGAATTTATTGAAAATAAATTTATCAATGGTTCAACTTCTAATTCAAAATATCTCCAAAATGATACTAATGTTCCATAAGAAATTTATATGGAGCAACCGAAGGCTATGTGCTACCCGAAAATGAAAAAAAAGTTTACAAATTAATTAAGTCTTTGTATGGGCTAAAACAAGCGCCTAAACAATGGCATGAGAAGTTTGATTCAGTGGTGTTATCAAATGACTTCTCACATAATAGTGCGGATAAATGTATTTATTCAAAATTTACTAAATATTATGGAGTAATCTTTTGTTTATATGTTGATGATATGTTAATCATCGGAACAAATTTAGAAGGAATTCAGGTAACAAAGGAGTATCTAACTTCTAAATTTAAGATGAAGGATTTGAATGAAGTTGATACAATATTAGGCATAAAGGTGTAATGACCATCACTTATGTACGATCTCAAGGAAATTTAGCAGTCCCTTTGACTAAAGGTTTGTCAAGGGATAAAATCAAAGAAACTACTACTAAAGTGGGATTAAAACCTATTATTGTTAAATGATGGAAACCCAATCTTATTCTAGTAGACCACTAGTTTCAAGGTTTAATGGATAATAACAAGTTATGTAGTAATTGGAGCATTAAGATATAGGATTTAGTGCTATTTACAATAAATTAGGAGGGTGAGTTAAAACTCTTAATGGAATGATAATATTATTTATCAAAATATTCCACCTATATGAATATAAGAGTGGTGCCACTCTAATCGAGAATTTTAGAAGTTTTATTCTCATAAATATTCATGAAATCAGGATGAGTACAAGGCCATATAAGTGCTTAAATTATAAACTCTTGAACTTGGAGGGTATAAATAATGTGTGTGATTTTTGGTACTAGCATATGAAGTATATGTTTAATCGATTAGACACCTATTATTTCGTTAGAACTTTAAATTTACACTAAAAGAATGTTTAATCTTAGTGACACATTCTTTATGCATATACTTGTATGACATTTAAATTTTGTAAATAGTGAGAGATTGAAGGGTATCTATAAATTTGATTAATTAATATTATTAATATTATTGATATTATTATTAATATAATAAACGGTTACTAACCCTTTAGTACCATTTGGTTGAAGGGACACAACTTTTTAAGAATTGTGTATGTTCAAAACATTGTGTCTATTGACTAAAGGGATACAACTCTTTAAAAATTGTATATATTCAAAATATTGTATCTATTGGCAATAGAAAAGACACAACCATTTATGTACGTAACTAATTATAATTGCTACGTGCAATATGTATAAATAAGTCCTTGTCCACTAATTATTTGTGTACATTTTACTTAACTATTAAGAGATTTTCTTTGTTCGAGAGAGTTGAGAATTTCTTACTATTGCTAATTAATAAATTCATTGGTTTCATTGTATCCTAGGAGAGCATTGTCATCAACCCTATAGCAACTAAGTGTGGGGACAAATATCTCTCTAAAAAAAGCGATCTAATCGTGCCTTAGCTTGAAACCAAAACACAGTTAAAGTTTTATCATCTTCCCATCTTCATATACCCAACACTAGGATCCTTACCATGTTTGTTCGTTTGCCTAGTTCTTCCCCACCTAGTGTTTCCCCACTGCTTGCACTCCTAACCTTAGGTGCACCTTATTGAAAGATAATCAACAATTTCTTGATTTTCTTTTTTTTTTTATGTTGTGATATATAGATACTTATTGATAGATATACAATTTACGAAGAACATAGATTTTATGCAATATTAACATAGAGTTTCTATGGTACTTCTGTAGTCTATACTCAATACTTGGCATATATATGTATAACATTTCTCATGTAGAATTTTGATATGATACTCTAATAATGTGACGATTTCACTTTAGTATGATGTGAATAAAGATGTTTGTCATCAGACCAATATCAATAAATTAAAAGTTTTGCATATATTACTTTTGCATTGGACTTATGCATGTCACATCTTATTGCTTTGGATTTGATCATGAATGTTCCTTGTTTAGTTGAGTTTAATTCTTATAAAATTAATTAAGTGTTGACTGATGTTGTGGATTGAGATTGGTTGGATTTGTTGAAACTGTAAAGGTGGATATATGTCTAATTTTAGGGGAGGTTATGTCTAATATTTTCAGGAAGTTTTGATGAACAATTTGTGTAGTATATATCTTGATTAATGTTAATAGTATTTATGCTTATTAGTGTTTGCAGAGATGACGACAGGTAGCAGAGGTAGATCGAGTGGGTATCTTGGTCATGGTAGAGGGAGTGCTTCCACTAAATCTCCAGGAACTGTTTAGTCATCGCCCTCTAACCCGACTACCTCGTCGACCCCCTATGACATCACAGACGGATCCAGCGGACTAGTAGTTCATCATGGTTTGGGACCCGAACTATGTGCCTCCCTCTGCTACGCCACCTGAAAATTGAGCGACAGATACCGCGGTGGGTGATTCCTCCAATACCCCCCATCAGAATGCCCCTCCACTACTGTCTGTCATCTAGCTGAGGATTTGAACTGATGGCATGCAAGCGTGAGTACATACAATTTTTTAATCTTAAGTTTGTTAATCATAAGTTTATTTGTTTCTATATGTTTGTTAATGTTATATTTTTTCTCTAATAGGTTTCCACCAAACAACAATGCTTGCACATAGGAGATATCTGAGGTCATTAAGTCAATGTACGACCACTTGTGGCCGAGCTACACAAAGATCCCTGCTAAGACTAGAGAGCAATGGTTTCAGAAGTGGGAGGTAAGAACCCAATAATGTTGAATTAATTAACTATATTTGAAGTGTATTTTATTCCAACTAACTAATGTTATTGAATCACTTTGTGTAATTAAAATTCATATGGGATGCGAAACATAATCTCATGATCAAGAAGATATACAACCACCGGGCAGCTAAATGACTTCAGCAGATAATGAGCGACGTTCGACAGGGGGCGACCAGCTAACGACTTGGATCCGTCCCTCCATCAAGAAGGAACTGGAGGCCCATTTTAAAAATGATGAGGGGTTCAAGCATCGCCATTTGACGAACGTTGCTAATAGGGCTTTGTCTAGGTCGTCAAAGTATACGGGTGGGTCAGCGACCTTCATGAAGACAAAGAGTAGACTGATAAGTAGTTTGGTAATGTTTAATTTTTTAGTAGTTACTTGAATTAGTTGTTTAATTTGTTGATTTATTTTATTGGTTGATATAATTTGTAGTCTAAGTCATTGGATCGCGAGACGGCACAGGTGGAGACCTACAATTATATCCATATATTGAAGGCCAACAAGAAGAGATTTTCTGAGGAATGATCTGCGACCCATTATGTGAGTTTAAATTAATTCTAAGTTTTAAATTTATTTGGTTTAAAGTCAATTAACTATTATTCTAATCACAACATGTGTGACACAGGAAGACTACACGCAAAGGTTGGAGGCCGCAACCTAGCAATCTCAGCCGCTTAGTGGGAACAACAAAGCTGGCTCTGAGACTTCAGTGGTAGATCTTGATAGGTTTGGCACAAGACCGCCTCTGAACCCTACAAGAATCGCTATTTTGGGTTGGAGTTATTCTTTGACAGTGGCCTCTACTCTTGCACGTTGGCGGCTTTCTCTGTCTCTATCTCTGCCACCAGCCCTGCTGGCTGCTGACCCCCAGAAAGTTGTCAACTTGAGGGAAGAGGTGCAGAAATTGACACAGGAATTTCACCAGCAAGCGGAGCAGTCTGAGTACAGGTACAACAACTTTTTTACAGGCGTGGGAGGAGTCGTTGCCATCAGCTCGAATTTGATGGAGAAGCTGGAGTAGCTAGATCGTTTGCAAAAGCAGATAGATGTGTACAACTAGCAGATGCGCATTCCAGCGGTGCTGCTGGTTCCAGCTGCAACATTGTTGGTAGGGCACCGACATCATCACCTACTCCGCCGCCTCATCAGGGGGACCCCAACGACAATGACGACGACGGCGACAATTACTGGGATCTATAGGATTTAGGAATTCATTTTTTTCTACTTCATTGTATTCTACTTCTGTGATATTTTATTATATTCTGACCATTTATTTTTAATAGAATAATTTATTAATTTCTGGTAATTTTAGATTTCTGCTAACAATTTTGTTAAAAAGAGTTTTAATTTGACTATTAATTGTGGCTTAACTGTGTCAAAAAATAAAATAAAATAAAAAACTACTGTAGAATTTACCAGTGGATAAATCTGACGGTAATCATCAACTCAGTCTTGACAAATCTATTGAAAATACTCACAAAAAATCCGCCAGTAATTAGCGTCTGACGAAAATAATTCACCGCTAAACAATTTCTGACATCGTTTATACCGTCAACTCTAGGACGACAGTAAATCCAATGGGTACTTAGCATTTTTTTTGTAGTGACCTCACACTGTACAATCCTTCAATTCATTGTTTGCCACTTGAAACAAAAACCAACAATAACTTACGAAAGTTTAACCAATAACACTAGAAGCTAAACCTCCTTAACTTCATGCTTTAATAACTTCTACCTTCCTAAGTCTACCATGTGCATGAATCAACAACTCTTCCTTACCCACATTTAATCCAGTATCATTGCACATATTCTAGTACAACGTATTCGAAGTAACTATTTGCAACCCAGAATATATACTTATCTCCTCAAGCAAACCACCATCACACCCCTCGACATGCCCACATCAATCTGAATAGATCTGTTCTTGTAGGCACCATTAATATCAGCCATCATGAACTTTGCGTTTCACCTAGGGCTGGCAATTCATACCCTATCCGTGGGTACCCAATTCGGTCCAACCCGTTCGGGTAGGGTAGGGTACGGGTTTAGGGTGTACCCTACCCTACCCTACCTGCAACTCATATATAACACATATTTTATAAAAATTAGATATATAGTGAAGGAAGTGAGAGTTAAACTCACAACCTCCCTTATGTAATGACATACAATAAGTGAACAACTATTAAACTAGTTAGTAAATTTAGTAATTTAGAGCATTAGTTTTTTATTTTCTATGTTATTAATATGTATAAAATTCGAAATGATTGAATTTTATATTTACTTTGAAAAATTTTGATATTTCTGCGGATAGGATAGGGTAGGGTAGGGTTTAGAAATTTAGGGTGCGGGTAGGGTTCAAACCCTACCCTACCCTACCCATTGCTAGCCCTAGTTTCACCTTCTCGAGGAAGTAGAGGATCTTGATCTCGTCGTCGCCGCGGTCAAGGATGTCGCCGACCTGGACGATGGTGGCGGAGCCCCCGACGACTCGTAGCGATCAGCAGCTCGGAGAGAACAGTCATGTGAATAATGGTGGTAGGGAGCAGGAAATTGATAAGTTAGGGTTGGTAGCGACAACGTTGAAAGGAGAAAGAGGCTGCTGACTAGGAAGTCGACAATGAAGGATGAAAGGATATTGGGAGCGTGGTCTGGGTCTTGACCCCTTCTTCTCCTCTCATTTTGGATTCAGTATTTACTCCCCTCTTAGCTCAATTTTTTAGCTCAATCTTTTAGTAATGGAAACCCAAAGATTTGGAGTTTGAGTCTGGAAAAATGACAAGGATGTTTTTAATATTTAAGAAATATTGAGGTATTTTTAATTAGAGTTTGTACTATTAGTTTTAGAATATTCGTTTTTTCACAGAATATTCTGTAATTCTAAACTTTTTTTATGGTATGGATTTAATTAAAAATATATATATAGTATAAATACTCAATTAAAAAATATTTAAAAATTTAATTGAAATTTTGATAAAATTATAAAAATTGATAAAATAATTAAATCTAAATTTTAATAGTTCTTATCATTCTTATATTATATTATCATTCTTATATTATATTAAAGTAGTGTTTAGAAGAGAGACAGAGATGGAAAGACTGAGACTAAGAGACAGAGACTGAAATAAGTCTTAGTATTATGTTTGGTGTAAAGTGAAAAACAGAAATTGAAATAAGAATGAAGCTCTAATTTAATTTGCACCAAAAATAAAGTTAGAATTAATTAATTGAAATAAAAGTATTTTAAGTATAAAATATTATTAAAATTTCAGTCTCTATCCTAATAAAAAATTTCAATCTCTGTCCTTACTTTTTAGAAATACTAAAATAATGAAATTTTAAAAATAAAAATTAAAATTTTAATATCGAAATCAACAAACATAACACTGAATATCAAATTTAAATTTCAATCTCTGTCCTTACTTTTTAGAAATACTAAAATAATAAAATTTTGAAAATAAAAATTAAAATTTTAATATCAAAATCAACAAACATAATACTAAATATCAAATTTTTCATCTCCATCTCAATATCTCAAAACAAAAGCTACTTAAAAAGATATGCATGAAAACTATAGACCAACCAATATACATTATCTTCCTTTTATTGCCAGGTAAATTCGTCCTACATATTTCATGAATTTTCACTTTGTCCACTTCTTTATGAATAAACTTTTGAAATAAAGAAGAAAGTATATTAAATAATGAGTTGCACATTTACATGTAAGAACATACTTATCCTTTGTTGTAGAATAATAAAATAATAAAACAATAACTCAAACCGATATATATGTTCAGATTTGATCATTCATTCCTTTCACATACTTTGGGTCAGCTGTAGCAGTAGCGCTACTGTGCTAGTAACTATTGATAAGGAAATAACGTTGATGATTATCTTGATCTAGTAAGTCTTTATCTCATGTGAATACGAGGCATGTTTGGATAAAAGGGCCACTCTGATAAAGTTGCCAATTTTAACTTTTTTTAAAGATGTTTTTTATTTTGTGGTTGATATTGATTTAAAAGCGTGTCATTAAAAGTGTTGCTTAAAGAAAAAGTGTTATTCTTAATCGTTAACTTGGCTCTGATACCAAATTTTTTTTAGTCGACTTTTCTTTTAATTTCTATTAACTCTTCATATTTTACTTTGAATAAATTTATAATTTATATAAATTCAATTGGTGGTACTTTATTTAAAGATTTTTTGATAAAAATAATTTGCAAATTCATAATCTAAAGTATTGACCATTTCTACTATTTCTCTTGTATTTGTTATATGATCATTTATTACTAGTCCTTGATGTATATTTATAATTCTGATTTATTGTTTTAGTTTATAAT
Organism: Arachis ipaensis; assembly: GCF_059453495.1. Lineage (NCBI taxonomy): Eukaryota > Viridiplantae > Streptophyta > Magnoliopsida > Fabales > Fabaceae > Arachis > Arachis ipaensis. The sequence goes on along the minus strand of NC_142441.1, from coordinate 144,922,538 downwards.
ATTCTTTTTTGCATGGATTATTATATATAAAATATTTTATCTGTTTGTCTTTTTCTTTAATATAGTTTCTCAAATCCTCAAAAACTTCTTTTATTTCTACACTTTCTGTTGTTTCTAAATATCTTTTTAATTTTTCGACTTCATTCTCCATTTTTTCTTTCAACAGCTTTAATTCTTTTAAGTCATAATATGGTTTTCCAGGCATTTATAAATTTTTTAAGTTTAATTCTAACTTATTTATATTTATTCTTATTTCTATCCTTTTTATTAAAAGGTCATCAATTTCGATCTGAAGATTATTTAATTCCCTTTTATACTCCTTTATTTTACTTTTTAATTTTTCCGCCCTTTTTCTTTTTATTTTATTTTCTGGTTTTTCAATCTTTTTATGCTTCATTATTTATTTTAGAATTTCTACAAACTCTATCATCGATTCATCACTATTTTCTAGAGATTCTATTAATTTTTCTAGCTCTTCAACTTCTCTTTTCAACTTGTCATAAATTATTTTTAGAGCTTCAAATGCCTTTTGATTTATTCCAGAAAACTGTAAATAATTCAAACGATTTTCTCTTTCAAAGAGCTCTTGTTTCTTGTCTTGATAAGTTACATATATTTCTTCTTTATTTATTGTCATAATTTAGTGTTTAGGGTTTCATTTAACTTTTCGACCTTTTTTGTTAATTCTTTTATTTTCAGAATTTTCTTCTTTTAACTTAGATAAACTTAAAGGGCTATTAATTTTAGATTCTCTTATTTGAAAATTCGATGAAACTAATTTTTCTGATGGTTCTTTTAATAATAGAACTAGGTTTTCAATAGCTTTATATTTTGGTATTTCTGTTTTTACAATTTTCTGAAATAATTCATCGACATAAATTCTTTCTCTGTTTTTAAATATTATACTATGATGGCTATTTGTTAAAGCATAATTTATTGCGTATGTAATTGAAAATGGTTCATCATCTTGTTCCATTAGATTCTTTCTATGAAATTTATAAGCCAAACTTATAGATCTTCCAAGATTTTCAGTTGATAAAGGTATAGCATATCCAAGATGGGCATTGAATTTAACATTTACGTTTGCCAAGTTTCCATGAACAATTCCAATTATTTGATCTATTGGGTCATCAGTAATTCTTTTGTCACAGATTGCTAAGCTTATTGGTGAATTAATTCCTTTCATATATGTAGATTTGATTAAGACTTGTATGGTACTAATATGAATCCATCCAATTTTAGATCTTTTTTGTTGATCTTTAATTTTCTCAATCTGTTTACTCAATTCTTCATCATTTATCAAAGCTATTTCAAGTTCTCCATTGGCGGATTTTATCTTTATAGGGGCTTCAAGTTGAATTTTTCCATAGTATATTATATTTTTTCTATTAAAAACTTCTTTTAAAAGATTTTGTTTATTGAAATTTTCATTTGATTTGAGATTTAATTCTGTTTTTAGAACAGTCTGTTTTTCATTATCTAATAAAGCAGTTAATCTATAATAATCAGATTCTTCTGTTAATTCTAAACTTTCTAAATAATTCATAATTTAAAGACTAGGATGAAGATGTACCTTTCTGGAGAAAAAACTTCCTTTATTTAGTATATTTTACACAAGGTGTTTTTATCTCCAGAGGGGAGATTGTAGATACTAACTCCAGAGGGGAGTTTAGAACTATTTTTCCTTAAAGGAATTCTTCCTCAGACTATAGAATCGCCTCGGCAGCTTCCTCCCTGCTCTCCTAGCATATGAGTACTCTTAGTCTTCTGCTTTCTATCGTCTGATCCTTATACAATTATCTAAGCAACCTATTTATAATAGTTGGGTTTGATGGACAATTCCCATCCTTACCCTTCTTATGACGTCATTGCTTACGTCATTGTTTGTTATCTTGCACCAGCTACATTGTTGGTGCTTTATGACCTAAGTGCTTACGTCACTATGCAATAATGTTCAAAGATGCTTCAGATGCACTGTCCTCCTCTTTTATCATGTGACCTTCAGATGCATTGTCTTCTTCCTTTATCATGTGGGTTGATTCCGTTTCATTATTGCTTTCTTCAGATATTTCTGAGGCACATAGCTGGCACTTGTGGTCTTCTCTGTCTTTTATCAAATAGCAGAGATTCCTCTTTATCCCTTCAGGGAGCTTTTCTAAAAGTCCAGATAAGTTGTAGAATGCTGATTCAAATTTCACCAAGAGTCTCATCTCTCTTTCTTCAATTTCATTTCTTTTACTGGACACAAGCAGAGTATTTCTACTTTTATAATTAATCCTTGTGTGAGATTCCTTCGTTATTTTTTGAGTTCTTTCAAAGACCCTTGCTAATGTGCTGGCTAGCCTTCCTTCATGACCGTATATTGTTAAATCTTGAACCTAATCAATTGGCTGAAAATTTCCTGGGAAGATGGACATGAATATTACTTGGTGTGCTGGAACCAAGCATTCTTCTTCTTCATTAAAAATAGGTTGACTGTTTGTAAATTTTAGGGATATATCCCTTGGATTTACATTGTCAATCATATTTTTAAATCTCTTTACTGTATCAACGAATCCTGCAGGAAACTCACTAATAATTTTTAGATCATTAAAAATTAAAATTGTATCAATTAATCCATACTGAAAAAACTGATAAGTGTCAAATGGAGAAGCATCTGGAAAGATAACCAGCTTTGTTAGCTGTTCTTTGGCAACAGGATAATATCCCAAGATTGCCCTTTTTTCTTTAGTCCAATTTAGGACTATATTAAGGATTTCTCTGAGATTTGATCTACAGACCCTTTTTTTTTCCTTGATTTCTATCCTTGTAGGAATGTTTCTTATTATTCCTGTTCTTTGGGCTTGAATTGGGGCTTTATCTGCTCTTTTTAGGGTTTGCTCTGGATGAAGGGCTTCATATTCCCTGAAGGATTCCTTTGCCTCTTCTAGTGTTAAAAATCCTCCTTTATGAATTATCCTTGATTGATGTGTGAATGGTGCTGCTTTTTCCCAGGCATCATATACTCCTTTCATGGGGCCATTATAAATCACATAATATTTTTTATCTTGGGTAGATTTTTTAATAATTTCAGCAATTATTTTATTTTCTGAAATTTTTTCTTCACTTGATTTGTCCACCACGCTTAGCTGGCTGAACTCTGATGATTTCGCTTGTTGTGTTGATTTCATTGCTTCAATGGCCTTCTTGAGAGATTGGATTTGTGTTCTAATTTGCTGACAATGCTTGCATTTTTCGAGCTCTTGTTCATACTTTTGAATTTCTTGATCTAATGTATTGTAAACGAACTTCATTCTCTTGTTAATGTATCTGCAATAATATTTTTGTCACCCTTAATATACTCAATTTTTATTGGATATTGTAACAAAAATAATTGCCATCTTACCAATCGTCCATGATTATAATCAACCTTTAAATTATATCGAATGAAACCTGTTAGGTAACTTGAATCTGTCCTTAATGTAAATTCTCTGGGTAGTAGATCAATTTTTCATTTTTTAAGAGATTTAATTATTGCTAGAGTTTCCTTTTCATGAGTAGTATATCTCTGTTTTGTTGGGGTAAAAGTCCCTGAAATATACCTGCAAAGTAATTCCTTTGGGAAATATTTAGAATCTAGTGATTCTTTTTCTTGTTCCAAACTTTTTATAACTTTCTTACCTTTTAGACATCCCGACCAGGTTATGTCTGAAGCATCTGTTTCTACTATTAAGTAGTCGTTTTCTTCTGGAATATAAAGTTCTGGAAGTTTTTTACATAATTCCTTGACTCTTTGAATTTGCATACTATCTTTTTCTTCCCATTTCCATTCTTTTTTAGTACTTATTTTTGGAAATAAGTTTTTAGTATATTCTGTTATATTCTTTAAAAATCCTTGATCAGAAATATAATTTATACATCCTAAAAATCTTTGTAATTGTTTTCTATCTTCTATTTTATTAGGAAATAAATTTACCTTTTCTAAAACATTTGGTTGAAGTTTTAGCTTTCCTTGGGTGGATAGAATTAATCCAAGAAACTCTATTTCTTGTATTGCTATTCTTGCTTTCTTTTTGATAAGAACTAATCCTTTTTCTTTACATCTTTCTAAAACTATTAATAATTTTTGAAGATGATCTTCTTTATCCTGTTTTGTAAAGATTAATATATCATCAATGTAAACTAAAACAAATTCATTTAACCCTTTTAGATTTTCTTCCATAAATCTTTGGTAAATACCTGGGGCTTGTTTTAATCCGAATGATAATACATTCCATTCATAAAGCAACACACTTGTTGATTCTTTTGTTGGGCAAGTAAAAGCAGTTAATTTCTTTGTTTCTTCGTCTAAACGAAGTTGCCAATATCCTGATTTTGCATCAAGAGATGAAAACCAAGTTGCTCCTTTGATTTTTTCTAAAATAGAATCTTTTCTTGGAAGTTTATGAGCATCACCAATAGTTGCTTCATTCATCTTCTTATAATTAATTACCATTCTTCGTTTTCCCCTTTTAATTTCATTATTGTTTTCGACATAAAAGGCCGGAGCCGCATGAGGACTTTTACTTAATCTTATAATTCCTTTTTCCAAAAGATATTTACATTCTAATGAGAACTCTTCCCTATATCTTGCGGAATAAGGAATTTTATTTGGAACATTTATTTTTTTTGTAGAATCTTTTAATTTAATGCTTACTAATTCGTTATTTGTATTTTTAATATCTAAAGGATTTTCAGCACAAATTTCATCCAAAAGTTCTTCTATCCTTATTTCAAGATTATTTTTTGGAATATTTATCTGAAAGTATAAATTTAAATAACATGTCTCTAATATAGAAAATATTTTAAATTTTAAGATCTTATCTATAGTAGTAGTTGGTATTTTTATACGTTTTGATTTTTGATTTATTGAAGAATCGTGTGGAGCTTTTAAAACTATATATGTTAATTCTTGAATGAATGGATGATATAGCTTTAAAAAGTTATTTCCTATGATAAAATCCATTCCAGAATCTAACATATATATAGATGGAACAATGAACCTATAATTTTGAATAAAAATTTCAGCCATCTCTGCTTTTTGGTCAATTTTATGTATTGATTTGTCAGCTATTCTAACTCTTAATGATTTCTTTAATTTTTTCCAATCAAGTTTTATATTTGTACTAGCAAAACATTGTGTTGCTCCAGTATCTATGAAAGCATTTATAAATTTTTCTGTTATTTTTATAGTAATAAATGTGGCATTATTACTCAGTCTCTGAGTCTGTTTCTGAGACATATTCAAAAATATAGTCTAGGTTATCATCAGATTCTTCTAATGGTTCCATGAAACAAGACTTAGCAATTTCTATTTGTTTGGTAAGATCCTTTTTATCTTTCTTTTTTGGACATTCATTTGCGCAGTGTCCTTCTTCTTGGCAATACCAACACTTACAATTTTCTTTTTTATTTGGGCAATAATCACTTTTTTGTCTTTTGTTTTTATTGTTATTTCTTTTTCTAAAATACCTCTTTTTTCTCCAGTTTGGATAATATTTTCTTTTTCTAAATTGATATTTTTTTTCTTTGAAAATTTTTATTAATACCATATTTTTGAGGTATTTCTTCATTATCCTGACAGCAAATTCTAATTATATTTGCAAATATTTTTTGAGTCGCTTCTTGCATACAACGTTCTTTTATTTCCTCTCTTATTGCAGAGGTTGCTCCACCAAAATTATTTTCAATTGTCCCTCTATTTATTTCTCTTATAAATCTTCCCATTATAAATTCATTAGCAGGATATGGAAGTTTTGTTATATACATACTAAGATAATGATTTTTATCTTCTTCTTTTAATTTGTAATAATGTATTCTATATTCACATATATAAGACTCCACATTACATAGATCGTATATCTGAATATTAGCTAAATAATTTTTTGCTTCTTGATATTCTTTATTATAGACTTCTTGTCTATGATCTATAATATTTTTTCCAAAAAATTCTTTATATAGAATCATCATGATATATAATATCTTATCATAAGCTGTTGTTTTTGTTGCTAATTCTTCTATTATTTGGTTTTCTATTGATATCATATAATCTCTTATAGTTCCTTTAGTATGAAACCCTATGTAATTCCAAATATCTCTTCCAGATAATTCACTAAGTTTTGGATTAGTAAAGGCTTCTAATAAGAAGGAATTTAACCAATTTTCAAAAATTTCTTTTTCATTCTTTTTACAGTCTAAGTCAAGCATTCTTTCTCCTTCCATTTCCTGGATTTTAGGAACGTATTTTGATGGTATTTTTGTATATTTTGAATCTTTATTTATAAATCCTTTTTTAAAAGCATAATTATCAAAACCTGTTTCCCATTTAAATTGAGATTGATTATCCTTAGATGTTCCAGCTTCATTTTTTACTTGTATTGAAATTGCTGGTTCTTCGTCACTTGAATAATCTAGGATGTGTTCTTCATTTCCTATATTTTCAGAATTTACTAATTCTTCTTCTATTTGAAATCCCTGTTCCATAATATTATTTTCTTGAGCCATTTTTAATTGTTTAAAAAGCATTGTAACTTCTTCTAATTTTTCTTCAATATTCATAATTTCAATGGTGGTTTTACTTTTAAATCTGTTACGTTGATTATATTTTGAAACTTTTCTTCTTTGGGATTCTCTTTTTCCTTATTTCTTTGAAATTTTATAGATACTAATATTTCTTCAAGCATATCTACTATAGAATTTAATTGTGGGTTAAAAGTATGATAAAGATATGGGGAATCATTTCCATGGTAACATTTTTTTAAAATTCCGTGTGCAAAATAAGTTTTTTCAGGTTTTTGAAGTCCTTCAATAAAACTTATAGTAAAATAAAGATTTTGAGAAAAATCATTTTGTATTGATTTTAAGAATTCGGTGTCATTACAATTAACATTAGTTAAAATCATTAATTTTTGATCTATTAATTTTGATAATTTAATTATTTCTTCTCTTAAATCCTCTAATTTACTTTTTTCCATTAGGTGACGCTTTTCTTTATGAAGAGTTACGGTTTTAAGTGAAAAGTGTGGCTTTAGAATATATGGTTTAGATTTTGCCACGTAAGCGTCTTTACCATAAAGTCATTTTGGTGATGTTTATGTGAGTGGTGGCTTTCGATAAAATATAGTTGTAATAATAATAAACGAGCTTTTGGAAACAATAATAATTTTTATGTATAATAATTAGTAAGTTTTATTGAAATATAAAAAGAATAGTAGATAAAGAATACTAACAATATTAAATAAGTATCTGAATTTTTTTTATATATTTTGAAATAATATTTAAATTTCAATTAACTCAAAACAATATTTAAATTTGTATATTTTGCGACGCATATTAATTTGATATATTTCATTCACATGTACTACCATAGCATGCATGTTTAGGCAAATAACGTGTTACATGAAACAATGATATACTTAATAATAATTAATAAAATTAAAAGAGTACACAACAATAAAAAATATTGTATTATTTGTTTTTTAATAAAATATTTTATTATTTTAAATATTTTTTAATAATAAAATTTAATTAAAAAATATAATATAAAAATTAATAAAATAATTAAACTTAAATTTTAATGACTCTTAATATTCTTCTATTATATCAAGGGAATATACATGAGAACTATGTGGAACAGTCATATACATCATTTTCCTTTTATTGCCACGTAAATTTGTCCTGCATATTTGTCCACTGCCTCGGCGTTTGAAGCAAAGAAAAAAAAGTGTATTAAATAATGAGTTACATATTTACATGTAACGACATAATTATTCTTTAACTGGAATAATAAAATAATAAAACAATAACTAAGTCTCAAACCGATATATATGTTTTGATTAACCATTCCTTCCACCTACTTTAGATGAGCTGTAACAACAATAGCGCCAATAACCATTGATAAGAAAATGGTGATGATTATCTTCATCTAATCTTAAATCTTTATCTCATGTGAATATAAGGCAGGTTTGGATAAAATATAGTTGTAATAATAATAAACCAGATTTTAGAAATACTACTAATTTTCATGTATAATAATTAGTAAGTTTTATTGAAATATAAAAAAAATAGTACATAAAGAATACTAACAATATTAAACAAGTATCTAAAATTTTTTTTATACATTTTAAAGTGATATTTGAATTTTAATTAACTCAAAAACAATTTTAAATTTGTATATTCTGCAACACATATTAATTTGATATATTTCATTCACATGTACTACCATAGTATGTTTATGCAAATAACGGGTTACATGGAACAATAATGTATTTGGCAATAACTAATAAAATTAGAAGAGTATTGTATTATTTATTTTTTAATAGAATATTTTGTTATTTCAAATATTTTTTAATAGTAAAAATTTAATTAAAAATTTAATAAAATTATAAAAATGGATAAAATAATTAAATTTAAATTTTAATGACCCCTGATATTCTTCTATTATATAATAGGAATATGCATAAAAACTATAGAACAGTCATATACATCATCTTCTTTTGATGCCCCGTAAATTTTTCTGTATATTCGTCCACTGCCTGATGAATACGCGTTTGAAGTAAAAAAAAATTGTATTAAATAATGAGTTGCATATCTACATGCAAGGACGTACTTATTCTTTAACGTGGAATAATAAATAATAAAATAATAACTAAGTCTCAAACCGATATATATGTCCAGATTAGACCATTCCTTCCACTTACTTTAGATCAGCTGTACGCCAATAATTATTGATAAAGAAACGGTGATGATTATCTTCATATAGTCTTAAATCTTTATCTCATGTGAATACGAGGCAGGTTTAGATAAAATATATGTAATAATAATAAACAAGTCTTTGAAAACACTAATAATTTTTGTGTATAATAATTAGTAAGTTCTATTGAAATATAAAAAAATAGCAGATAAAGAATACTAACAATGTTAAACAAGTATCCGAAATTTTTTTTATATATTTTAAAGTGATATTTAAATTTTCAATTAACTCAAAACAATCTCTAAATTTGTATATTTTGCGACACATATTAATTTGATATATTTCATTCCCATGTACTACCATAGAATGTTTATGCAAATAACATGTTACATTGAACAATAATGCACTTGGTAATAATTAATAAAATTAAAAAAGTACACAAACAATAAAAAAATATTGTGTTATTTATTTTTTAACAGAATATTTTATTATTTTAAATATTTTTTAATAATAAAATTTAATTAAAAAATATAATATAAAAATTTAATTAAAAATATAAAATTTAATTAAGAATTTAATAAAATTATAAAAATTAATAAAATAATTAAATTTAAATTTTAATGACCCCTAATATTCTTCTATTATATATATCAAGGGAATATGCATGAAAACTATGAAACAGTCATATATATCATCTTGCTTTTGTTGCCACGTAAAATTTGTCCTGGATATTCGTTCACTGTCTCATAGATACGCGTTTGAAGCAAAAAAAAAATGTATTAAATAATGAGTTGTATATTTACATGTAAGGATATACTTATCCGTCGATGTAGAATAATAAATAGTAAAACAATAACTCAAAGTCTCAAACCAATATATATGTTCAGATTAGACCATTCCTTCCACCTACTTCAGATCAGCTAGCAGCAATAGCGTCGATAACTATTGATAAGAAAATGGTGATGATTATCTTCATCTAGCCTTAAGTCTTCATCTCATATAGTAAATTGTATTGAAATATATATAAAAAAAATAGTAGACAAATTAAAGAATACTAATAATATTAAAAATGTCTGAAAATTTTTTATATATCAATATTTGAATTTTCAATTAACTCAAAACAGTCTTTAAATTTTTATATTTTGCGACACATATTAATTAATTTAATGTTTTTCATTTACATGTACTACCATAGCATGTTTATGCAAATAACATGTTACATGAAACAATAATGTACTCGGCAATAGTTATTAAAACTGAAAGAATATTAAACAAAAAATATTGTGTCATGTATTTTTTTATTAAAAAATTACATAAATAAAATTAAAATATAAGTTAAAATTATAATCAAATTTATATATTCTATTAAACTGAATTTATGGACTATAAAATTTTTTTATTATTATCATAAATTAAAGTGAAAAAATAGTTTAATAATAATAACAGATAGTATATATGTTGAGAGAGACAGAGATTACGTGATTTTATCTCTTTTGTTCAATAATAAATCTAAATTAATTTTTTCTCTTTTTAATATGGTATCAAATGCAATTCATTTTCTTTTCTTTCATGTATTTTCTTCTCTTCTCATGCATTCTTGTTTTTTTTTCTCAGCAGAACAAGTTAGTTTGATTTTTTGTCACTCAACAACTCACAAAGAACAAACTATTATACACATAAAGTCGTGCCATGAAAAAGCTCTTAATACCCAGCAAAAGCGTGAATTTATCACTAGATCAATTCCACACCTTTATCTAAAGACCAATGTTAAATAATCTTAGAGAGATAGCGTGTAAACCATAATGTAAGCACATGAATTTTGAATTTTATATTAAAAGATATTTTAACCTCTTTAAAATACACAAATTCTACTGAAAAGCTCTAAAACGATCTTAAAGATATTGATTTAAATATGACAATAATCTTTAAATTCTTGAGCTCAAATAAAAATCGTTGAATATTCGACAATGAAATATGAATGTACCTCATTACTTCACCAAAATCAAAATCCTTTAAAAAGAATTACTCCTGCCGTCCTATAATCATGATAATACATATTTTGTATAATAATTCTTACGATTTAAACATATTTACTATGTTTTAATGGAATAGATAAGTATTTTTCATATATTCTTTGAGAAATCTTACTTATGGATCCTCTGCCAGTAATAAAAAAAATTGGCTGGAGTCACTTTGTTCATGGTCAAATCGAGTTGCTTTCTTAGCAAATATTAAAAATGAATCTAAAATGAGTTAGTCTATTTATCTGTTTTTGAACGGATAGAGTTTTACTTTTAAAATTGAATCCATTTAAACTTCGAGTTAAATAGAAGAAACTTAATCAATCTAAAAAAATAATGGATAAACGGATGACTAATTTATTTATTTATTTTTATTTTTTTAATCTAACATTTTTTTTCAATATTTATCCTAATCCAACGTAAAGACCTAATTTACTCACTAAAAATATTTTGTTTGTTCAAAGTTTCTAGTATAAAAGTGGCATATTTTTAAATTTTTTTAGTCTAAAATCGAATTTTTTTAATCTATTTTTTAAAAAAAATATAAAAATAAGCGAGACGGTTTATATAATTTGTCGGGGTAACCATATACAATTTAGGTCTATAAATAAACAAAAATTAAAGATTAATCCATATAATTTGCAGATTGGAATGTACATTGTCGAACTAGCCCGTTTAAAAATTCTTGCTCCAAATTATGCGCTTATGATTGATGGACTAAGTATAGATTCATCATGACGACTTGAGTACCTTTAACTAATTTAAGAAACATGAACAACATTGAACTTGAGTTGTAATTAGATTCAACGGTTCTTAGTCAAGTTTAGTTAGTTATTGTAACTTGTATATAAAGTAAACCAAACTCATCGTATAAAAGATGATATAATCTCATTCCATCACCTTGGACAATAAATTCAAGCTAGTAGTTTTCTCCCTTCTAATTAGTGACGCCAGCTGCCAAGCCTAAACTACAATTAACAGTATGATTTATTGAAATTCATTTCAAATATAATGAGTACAATAATGTCTTTAACATTATACTTAAATTATTAAAAAAATAAATAGATAATATAAATAATAAAACAATAACTAAGTCTCAAACCGATATATATGTTTAGATTAGACTATTTCTTCCATCTACTTTAGATCAGTTGTAATAGCAATAGCGACAATAACCATTGATAAGAAAATGACGATGAATATCTTCGTCTAATCTTAAATCTTTATCTCATGCGAATACAGGTTTGGATAAAATATAGTTGTATTCATGTATAATAATTAGTAAGTTTTATTGAAATATAATAAAAAAATTTAATTAAAAATTTAATAAAATTATAAAAATTAATAAAATAATTAAATTTTAATTTTAATAACCATTGATATTTTATTATATCAAGGGAATATGCATAAAAATTATAGAACAGTCATATATATCATCTTCCTTTTATTGCCACGTAAATTTGTCCTGTATATTCGTCCAATGTTTCATGAATACACGTTTGAAGTACAGAAAAAAGTGTATTAAATAATGAATTGCATATCTACATGTAAGGATGTACTTATTTTTTAACGTGGAATAATAAAAATATAACAATAACTAAGTCTTAAACAGATATATATGTTCAGATTAGACCATTCCTTCCACCTACTTTAGATCAGCTGTAACAGCAACAGCTGTAGCAGCAATAGCGCAGATAACTATTGATAAGAAAATGGTGATGATTATCTTCATCTAGTCTTAAGTATTTATCTCATGTAGATCTGGATAAAATATAGTTCGTAATAATAATAAACAAATTTTTCAAAACATTGGTAATTTTCATGTATAATAATTAGTAAGTTCTATTGATATATATATAAAAAAATAGACAAAGAATACTAACAAGTTTTTGGAAACACTACTAATTTTCATGTATAATAATTAATAAATTTTTTTGAAATATAAAAAAAAAGGAGCAGATAAAGAATATTAACAATATTAAAGTGATATTTGAATTTTCAATTAACTCAAAACAATTTTTAAATTTGTATATTTTGCTACACATATTAATTTAATATATTTCATTCACATGTACTATCACAGCGTATTTATGCAAATAACATGTTATATGGAACAATGATGTACTCGGCAATAATTAATAAAATTAAAAAAATACACAAAGAGTACACAACAATAAAAAAATATTGTGTTACTTGTTTTTTAACAGAATATTTTGTTATTTTAAATATTTTTTAATAAAAAAAATTTAATTAAAAAATATAAAAATTTATTTAAAAATTTAATAAAATTATAAAAATTAATAAAATAATTAAATTTAAATTTTAATGACCCCTAATATTCTATTATATCAAGGGAATATGCATGAAAAATATGAACATATACATCATCTTCCTTTTGTTGCCACGTAAATTTGTCCTGCATATTCGTCCACCGTCTCATGGATACGCGTTTGAAGCAAAGAAAAAAGTGTATTAAATAATGAGTTGCATATTTACATGTAAGGATATACTTATCTTTCGACGTGGAATAATAAATAATAAAACAATAACTCAAAGTATCAAACCGATATATATGTTCAGATTAGACCATTCCTTCCACCTACTTTAGATCAGCTGTAGCAGCAACAGCTGTAGCAGTAATAGCGCCGATAACTATTGATAAGGAAATGGTGATGATTATCTTCATCTAGTCTTAAGTCTTTATCTCATGTAGATCTGGATAAAATATAGCTCGTAATAATAATAAACAAAATTTTTAAAACATTGGTAATTTTCATGTATAATAATTAATAAGTTCTATTGATATATATATAAAAAAATAGACAAAGAATACTAACAATATTAAAAGTGTCTGAAAATTTTTTATATATCAATATTTGAATTTTCAATTAACTCAAAACAATTTTTAAATTTTTAAATTTTGCTACACATATTAAATTTTCATTAACATGTACTACCATAGTATGTTTATGCAAATAACGTGTTACATGAAACAATAATGTACTCTGCAATAGTTAATAAAACTAAAATATTATTAGACAAAAATATAGTGTCATGTAATTTTTTATTAAAAAATTACATAGATAAAATTAAAATATAAACTAAAATTATAATCAAATTTATATATTTTATTAGATTGAATTTATAGATTGTAAAATTTTTTTATTATTATCATAAATTAAAGTGAAAGAATAGTTTAATAATAATGACAAATAGTACGTTGAGGAGACAGTGATTAGATTTTATTTTTTTTATTCAATAATAAATCCAAATTAATTTTTTCTCTTTTTAATATGGTATCAATTGCAATTCATTTTCTTTTTTTCATGTATTTTCTTCCCTTCTCGTACATTCTTGCTTTTCTTTATCTCAGCAGATCTAAGTTAGTTTGATTTTTTTTGTCACTCAACAACTCACAAAGAACAAACTATTATACACATAGAGTCGTGCCATGAAAAAGCTCTTAATAGCCAGCAAAAGCGTGAATTTATCACTAGATCAATTCCACACCCTTATCTAGAGACCAATGTTAAACAATTCTAGAGGTGATAGTGTGTAAACGATGATGAAAGTACATAAATTTTGAATTTTATATCAAAAGATATCATAATCTCTTTGAAATACACAAATTCGACTGAAGAGCTCTAAAACCATTTTAAAGATATTGATTTAAGTATGGCAATAATCTTTAAATTCTTTAGCTCAAATGAGAATAGTTGAATATTCGACAATAAAATATGAATGTATCTCATTACTTCACCAAAATCAAAATCCTTTAAAAAGAATTACTCCTACCGCCCTCTACAGTATAATCATGATAATACATATTCTCTGTAATAATTCTTACGATTTAAACATGTTTACTATGTTTTTATGGAATACATAAGCATTTTTCATAGATTCTTTGAGAAATCTTACTTAAAGATCCCCTACCACTAATCAACAAAATTGGCTGGAGTCACTTTATTTAAAGTCAAATCGAATTGTTTTCTTAACAAATATTAGAAGTGAATCTTTAAGTACATTAAAATGAGTTAGTCTATTTATCTTTTTTGAACGAACATAATTTTACTTTTAAAATTAGATCCGTTTAAACTTTGAGTTAAATAGAGGAAACTTAATCAATCTAAAAGATAACGGATTAAATAGATGACTAATTTGTTTATTTTATTTATTTTTTAATCTAATATTTTCTTCAATATTTATCCTAATCCGACCTAAAGACCTAATCTACTCACTAAATTTTTTTGTTCAAAGTTTGTAGTATAAAAAGTGGCATTTTTTAAAATTTTCTTAGTCTAAAATCGAAATTTTTGTCTATTTTTTAAATAAAAATAAAAAATAAGCGAGACGATTTATATAATTTGTCGGACTAATCATATACAATTTAAGTCTATAAATAAACAAAAATTAAAGATCAATCCATGTAATTTGCAGATTGGAACGTACATTATTGAACTAGCCCTTTTAAAAATTCTTGCTCCAAATTATGGGCTTATGATTGATAGACTAAGTATAGATTCTTCATGTGACGACTTGGGTACCCTAACTAAATCAAGAAACATGAACGACATTGGACTTGAGTTGTAATTAGATTCAATGGTTGGTAGTCAAGTTTAGTTAGTTAGTTATTCTAACTTGTATACAAAGTAAACCAAACTCATGGTATAAAAGATGATGTGATTTCATTCCATCACCTTCGAAAATAAATTCAAGCTAGTAGTTTTCTCCCTTCTAATGACCCCGCTGCCAAGCCGCAACTACAATTAACAATGATTTATTGAAATTCATTTCAAATATAATGAGTACAATAATGTCTTTAACATTATACTTAAATTATTAAAAAAATAAATAGATAATATTTAATAATTTAAGACAACTCACCATGGTAACACTAAATCAGGTTACCTCTTTTATCTTTATTCTGATGACTGGTCGGTAAACGGTAAACTCTGTTCCTTTGTCCGAAAGTTAGAAATATGTCTGACCACAGATAGAGAATCTACACGCAATTTGAGGCAAATCCTGGCGACACGTCACCAGAATAAATGGTGTCCCATACGTTCCGATAAGATATTTTCAGGGGCAAAATCGGAATTTCAGACAAAAATGGATATAATAGCTGTCACTAGCTGACGATACCGTGTCATTTTCGTTCGCTTTCAAATCAAAATTTCTATTTTTCAATTTTGTTTTTATTTGTCACGTTCATCGTTTTCGTACAGAATTGGTCAATTTCGAACCCTCTCGAAAGAAAAAACTAGGTCTATAAATAGCGCTTCAATTTTCGATCCTTCTCATATCAGGGGAGAAAAAGCGATTTGTTCGAAGGTTCGAATTGGAGCACAGAAAAAAAAAGTTTTAAGAAATCCGTCGTTGATCGATTGTTAACGCCGATCACCGTCGCCGTTCGGGGTTGTTGTTTTCTGTCAAATTCTGTTGCTGATTCCTTGAATTTCAATTATTTCATCTGTGTTTACTCCTCTGTCACTTGTTTTGTGTATTATTTGCGTTATTTTCTGTAGGTAACGTGCATGTGTTTCTTTTCTCTCTCTAATTTTTGTATGCTGTTCTGTTTGAGGTTCTGATTCTAAATAATGCGAGTCGTGAATTCTGTGAAATTTTAGATTTTTAGCTGTTGCTTGTGTTGGCTGTGACATGATCAACTTTATTTAGCTGACTACCATGTTGTGCTCTGCGGTTAAGATATTCGTTTATGATCTTAGAAGCTATTACTTTTACTTAGTGAGATGGAGAGTGACATTTTTTAGTGATAGTCAATGACGTAATTCTATAGGGTATTACGTTTGGAATAAGCACCTTCAACATTGAGAAAGGAGAGGAACATTAAGGGAAGTTTGAGCTTTAAAGGCTTATTTATAAGAAGTATATGTGTTTAAATTATTCAGGTTAAGATAGTTGGGAATCTTATATAAAGAATAGGGATATATGTGAGACAGTGAAAGGTTGAGAGGTTAACAATTTAGGAGAATCAACTTGGATGAGTGATTTGGCATGTTCTGTTCCGTTTGGAAATGCCCAAATCGTGGTTTGGGCTCAAGGCTTTGCTCTGACCATGGTTTTGGAGTTTCAGACGGAAATCCGAACATGTTTTGTTAGTTTAGAAAGCTTCGATGAAGAAGTTTTTTGCAGGGAAATGCAGTTTGCAAGAAAGTGAAGCACCCAGTTGCAGATACTAGGACTTGCAGGGACACTGGTAGTTATTATTTTGAAGGGGAGAGTGGCGATTAGATCTTTTGTTGCTTTAGCCATGTCCTACCTATGCGTTACCTCGCGGATTGTAATCTGCTGTGAGATGCAGCTTGAAGCCTTATAGCCGTGTCCTTATACTTATGCTACCTTATGGTTCGTTATATGCTACACGAGTTTGATGCAGCCTGAAGCCAGTTTTGATGATGTGAAGTTTGTAACTGGAGCTCTCCTTTTGCCTGATCTGTAGAAACTATCCTATTGTTTCTCTGCCCCACCCACAATTAATAGTGAAAAGGTTGGCTTGATGCTACGCCCATTGTTTGACCTCACATTTGAATAGTTGACCTGCTCTCTTCGGTGCCAATCTTCCTTCTTTCTTCTTCCAGCCTTCATTTTTGTCTAGGCTAGTAGAAGAAACGACCCTGCTGCTGAACCCCCAATATGGATAACCTACCCTTGGTTATTGTCTTGGCAGTGAACGAGTTCTTCAGTGTCAACTGTCAAGTGACCTAGCCAACTATGTAACGAAGATAAAATTTCTAATAAGACAAGGAATCCACCAAGGTGCTGAAGATATGAAGTTCTGTTAGGTAATTGCTATTGTTAAGTGTCTGTTCAGGTAGGATTATCTGTTCAGGAGGAATCCAATACACTTCTGCCTATTAAGGTAGGATTGTCCTTCATGGACAATAAAAATCGACACATGCTATTTTTTTAATTATTATTTGAGATGCCTTTGATTGAGTGGTTTATTGATTTCAACATAGGTTGGAGTATCTATTGGTTGGCTCAACTATAGTTGGATTTGGTTCTGGGACTGGGACTCGAGTTCTTCAAGAAATCAAGTGATCATTCTGCTGTTGGTTTCTATTTACATCTGGCAGCTGCAAGTTTCCCAGTGCCAACTTATAGTAATATATGGAATTCTTGTAGATAGACTAATTTTCAATTGCTGATTGGAGCTGCATGATTCAATTTGTGTTGTTGTTGGTCCGCGGCAGTCTAGAAGAAAGCAACAATACATTCGGTGTTTACCTGGCTTGATGGGGTGACTGAGTATGCCTTTAGAAGTTTTAGGATTATTTCTAAACTTGTCCCTACATGCAGGTCCCTAAGCTCACTCACTGCTTCTAGATATTTGGTAATATTACCGGAGGTATAATGGGAGAGGTGGCAGTAATGCGCTCTGAGCCACTGCAGTTTGAGTGCAATGATATGAAGCATCTGACAGAGGGAGACACTTATGCCACAGATTCAAATGCAGAGCTTGATCATAGGGAAGAATCAAGCCAATCAACTGATCATGAAAAGACTAATGACTTGCGTGAGAAAGGATACATGGAGTACGGGTAAATATTTTGTTCATATACTCTTCTAGTTGAGGTGTTACGTACCCTATTTGTTTGCTAAAGCAATAGGCTTTGTTTGCAGATGTCAACATTACCGGAGAAGATGCTGTATCAGGGCCCCTTGTTGCAATGAGGTTTTTGATTGCCGCCACTGTCACAATGAGGCAAAAGTGAGTGAATTCCCTTGATCTCAAATATTTTACATTGGTTATTTCTGGAGCTGATAAGCTTCCGTTCTATTTCATATTCCAGCCAAACTTGATATGTTTTCTCTACTTGATGCTTTATTTACATCTATTCTAATTTTCGGTGGTTTGTATTTCTCTGTGTCTGCTCTCAAAGTCCAATTTGTTTTATTACATAACTGTAGTTCAGAAATACCTATGTTTCGTTACTTTCTCTGGATAGTCTTACTAGAAGTGGAAGTGTTCTCTTCTATAAAGTGTAGATATTTGAGTACTAGTTGATAATGAGTTTCTGAAAAGATAAATTTTCAGGGGAACAAAAATGTTAGCTTATGGGAATTTAATTCAAACCCTTGAAATATCCTCGTTTTGTGTAATTCATGTAGTGCAACATTCCTTCAGTTTCTCAAAACTTCTCTTCTTGTGTTTAACAGAATGATATCAGCATTGACCAGAAACTTAGACATGACATTCCGCGCCACCAAGTCAAACAGGTATGGTTAGTTGTTTGGAGATACCGTCGGAATGTGCAATTTATTTTGTGCCTAATCCACTGTTAGTAGCATTGTGATCAAGAAAGTCCTTAATACTAATGAAATAACTTTTCAGGTGATATGTTCACTTTGTGGGACAGAACAAGAGGTGAGTTTAGAAATTCTTTGACATCTTCAATTGTACTTCTCCGTCTAGTGTACAAATTAGTGAATTCAGAGAATCTAAATACCGTTTTAGGAGGAAACTGTGATAATTGTATATAAAAACAATGGAGAGTCCTCCTCCATATACAATAAAGTAAACAAAAAAGGTCCAGTTGTTAAGGGGATCTTGAAATTTGCTCTAGATGTTTTATTTAGGTTTGTAGTTTTTTTCCCCTTTTATTTTTGAAAACAAAAACTACTTAAAGATGTTTCCTAGGAAAAGTGAGTTTCTTTGAGAACATTGAATTCATCTCATCTTATTGAACTAGTCATCCATTGAAAACCTGCAGTACTATTGATTACAATATTTTGCTAATTGATTCATTTTGTGTGTTTATTTTTCTTCTTACAGGTGCAGCAGAACTGTATCAATTGTGGTGTTTGTATGGGCAAATACTTCTGTGAAACATGCAAGCTCTTTGATGATGATGTAAGTAGTTAATCCATGTTTCAATAACAACACCCTCCCCCCCCCCCCCCTTTTTTTCCCTTCTTTCCCTTTTCTTTTTCATGTTTAATTTACCCCATAAGACTTCTGCTTTAATACTGTTTTACCGTCTTATATCTGTTTTTCTTCCATTTGAAGCAGGTATCGAAGCAACAATATCATTGCAATGGATGTGGAATTTGCAGGTATGAACTGCTGATCTAGTGTGTTCTCTCTGTTGTAAATACCTCTGCAGAAAATGAGAGGAAAGGTGTTTTTTGGGGGAGGAGGGGTGATTTAGCTTATAATTTTTCTTTTAAACTATTTTTGAAACAAAACAAAAATTTATTTGTTCCTTCATTTGTAGTAGTCCACTTTCTACACTGATTTTACAAGATTCTCTAAAATGGAAGTGTGTGCTATGCTTCGTTTGGTAATTTTATGTTTCTAGATATGATGCTTTATTGTACCATTTTGTTTTGTGTCTTAACTACAATATCACATTTGTGCAAAGTATGCCTTGAAGGTTTAAAGAATTTTGCTTTTTGGATCAACTGTGTTCAGTATTGAAATTCAAACTGATTGATTCTATCTAATGTTATAATCCAGAACTGGAGGACGTGAGAATTTCTTCCACTGCTACAAGTGTGGTAAGTTAATATTATTCATTTTAATACTCTCATTTTTCATTTTAATACACTCTTCTCTCACTACATTATTGGGGTCTTCATCTTTACTCTTATTATATTGTGATTTATTTTTCAATGCAATGCCTGTTTCGTCTTTTCATTGATGAATTATTTTGAGTAGGTTGTTGCTATTCAATCCTGGTAAAAGATAGTCACCCTTGCATTGAAGGAGCAATGCATCATGATTGCCCCGTTTGTTTTGAGGTAATACTTTTACAAGTTCTACGGTTAAAATATAATGTTTCCTTTATATAATACCTCTTTGGAACTTTGAATTCCTGGAATGGAGACTGATAGTACATGAAAAATTTGCTATTGCAGTATTTGTTTGAATCCAGAAATGATGTCATTGTTATGCCCTGTGGACATACAATCCATAAGAGCTGCTTGAAAGAAATGAGAGAACATTACCAGTGAGTAATAGACACTTACCTTTGTCTTCTTTTTTAATATCTATCCGAAAATTTTACTGATCCTTGCTTTTGAATATCCATCAGATATGCATGCCCTCTGTGCTCAAAGTCGGTGTGCGATATGTCGAAGGTTTGGGAGAAATTTGACTTGGAGATGGCTGCTATACCGATGCCTGAACCATATCAGAATAAAATGGTCAGTGTTTGTTTCTGTCATGTCTTTCTGTTGCTGCTATGAAAAGTTTGTTGTGTTTGAGGGTTTTAAGATGTCTAGTATTATGAGGAATGACTTAAATATACCCACATAAACTTGGTGTTGATGCAGAGAGATTAAATTAGTGATGTAAATTATGTTGAGTTATACTTCAAATTATCTTGTTGATTTGATGCACCATAGCGTAGTTCATTAGTCCAGTTTTATGAAATACTGGTATGATGGTGTTATGCTCGACAGGTTTGGATCTTGTGCAATGATTGTTGCAAAACATCTCGAGTTCAGTTCCATTTTGTGGCTCAAAAATGCTTGAACTGCAAATCCTACAACACACGACAGACCCGAGGCGGAGACTGCTGAAGCAAGTGGGGGGTATATTTCTAGTTGAAGTCTAAATCTGATTTCACTTGAGAGTCCTGTGAAAACAAAATGTCAAGTGAAGAAGTAATGCACTTTGTGGGAATTGGAAAATTGCATGCTGATCCAATATTCAATAGGAAGGACAAATTTATGCCTAGGGGAATGATCCGAGTCAGATAATTTGTTTACTAATAGTGTCGTGTTGGAAGAGAAGGGGGGGGGGGGGGTGTTCTGGTTGTAGTCGCTGCTTTTCCAAATGTTTTGTGTTAGCTTGTAAATATTTTGTTATTAGTGATTTATATATTTTTCGCTCGACAACTCAATTCTGTTTTTGTATGCCTATGCTCCATGTAATAGAATATTCTGAATTTATGGTTTTAAAATTTAAATTGTGAGAGTTTTGTCTTGTGATGATATCAAATCTAAAATCTATGTGTAGAGGGGATATGGCGCACGAGACTTGAGAGCAGTAGTTCTAGTTAAGACTTTATAATTGATACACAGATATCTTGGATTGGAAGTTAATAAATAGTCATTTAATAATTTAGAGGTTTTACTGAAGATACACGCGTCTCTAATTTTGACTCTTAATAGCAATTTCAAAGCGAGCTCCTCAAAGTTACAACTGGATAATTAAGATTAAAATGTATTTAAATATTCCTAATTTGGTCTTTAATATTTCTTTCCAAGGTATTTACTACTCACTTGACGACTATGATTTAATGCAAAGCTTGTTACAACTAAAGATTTAATACCTTCTTATTAGGCGATGCAATGCAGCTAATATTTTACAATTAGTTATTAATATATTTATATTAGTTATTAATATATTTAAATATAAATATATGTGTAATTTAATTTATTTTAATATATATTTATATTTTAATATATAAATATATCGATGGTTGATTTTAAAAATAAATTTTAGTGTGAATATAACATTATCGAATACTTTAATTACATAGAGCTGCCAGTTATTAATACCCTATAATTTTGCAGCGGTAAAAGTAACCTCCTCAAAACCAATTCTTTTAAGAAAATAAATAATTCGCAGTTTCGCACACATAAATAAGGAAGGTCTACCGTACACCGCTCCATTCGCTTGAATTGGGAAACTACTGTAATTTGTTAATCATGAATCGTCCGGTCAAAATTTGAACTAAATTTCATCGAGTTAATACTCAAATTGGCCTCTGAAATTTGACCCGCGATTAAATTTAGCCCTCAAGGTTTCAGTTGACTCTAATTGTATCCTAAAATTTTGCCTCGAGTCTCAATTTGGCCCTTCCGGCGTTTTCCGTCACCGGAGAGCTGACCTGGCAAATTTGGTAGACACCTGGCATCCTAGTAGTTAGATGACGTGGCAAAATATTTGAAGGCTTCAATTTAATTCCTAAAAATTTCAAATAAAACCTAGAAGTTCTAATTTCCCGAAATCGAAGAGTGTCTCCAAGAGGTGAGAAGAATGTTGCGAAGCAGCAACCAAAGCTCAGGTAGCTCTGGTAGAGCTCGTTCGCATGGTGGCTGGGTGAAGAACACACACGGTGACAGAGGTGGGAAGGTTCCGCATTGGTGCGGTTGTGGGTTGCGTCCTATTCTTCGGTGGTCTGGGACGGATTCCAATCCAGAAAGACCATTCTATGGATGCTCTAACTATAATGTGAGTTGGTTGAATTATTGCAAGTTGATTGTGTGTTATTTCTCAAATGCTTGTTGATTTTGTAGCTGTTCTTCCTCTCAATTTTTTTTTGGATTTTTTGTGTTGTAGACTACCGATAAGAGATGATGTGGCTTTTTTAAATGGGCAGATGTTGAAGAAGAAGAAGCCATAGTTGGCAGAAATGAAAGTTCAGTTAGTGAAGACCATTGAAAAATATCACTGGGGTGGAAATTAGTGCAGTTGAAGCTGAAATTAGAGTATTAAAAATATGGAATATTATGTTGTATGTGTTTGTTATTATTTTTGAAATTGTGATTGTAGCTTGTGAATTAGGTGGGATGAAATATATGTAACTGTATATCAGTTATGTGAATGAAGCATTGTTATGTATTTAATGAGAAAATAGAAATAGAATTTTATGTTCTCTTTGCTAATGATATATCCTGTAAAAATTCTTTAAAACTAAGATTATATATGAAGCTGCTATGAGTCTGTATATGAAGACAAGACAGGAGCTGGCTCTAATAACTATATATGTGTATGCACTTCCATTAGTGAATAAATTTAAGTGTATAGTTCATTTGTGAAAAAGATATAAATAGATGAGATGTTATGACAAAAGAAAATCTAATAGAACCTTGTGTGGTTCTTGCACTTGACAGAAGACCCAGAAATAAGTAATTCATTAAATAATTCATAGTCATTAATCATTGTCAATATCACAGCATTAGCAATAGCAGTATCTGTATCATACCTTAGATACTCTAGATAACATAGTTTCAAATATCCTAAACCAAAACAGATTACTCTACATAACATAGTAACAAAATATCAAAAGAGCATAATTGGATCAAATGCTCTCTACAAAATATGTTCTACACAACTTCCAGTCAACATTGCAAAGCGTTTTCTATTTTGTTGTTGGTGGTTTGAAGCCTGGGGTGGGGACGAATGTCATAAACTCTGCCAAGCGTGCAGCTGTCCCAAAACTTGCTCCTTGCATTGGGTCCACATTGAAAGTTGTTTTCCTCTTAGATTGCAACTTGTAAGACCTTGTCACCTATTGTGGAGGTGGAGTTGGGTCTGATGGAGGGACCTAGTAAAATTGTGAACAGAAATAGTGACCAATACAATAAATTGACAACAACACTAATTTCAATTTATCTCATACAATCCTTACTCATGAAACATGAAAGAATAAAGCAAGTACAAAATTGACAACAACACTAATTTTAAATTTTTGCCCCTATTTGATACCATAATATGTCATGATGGTTGGAATTTAACTAATTAGTATACTGACAGTTGCAACTTCGTATAAAAAATTGCTTCACTCATAATGAGCTTTTTCTGCTTGAGTTGGAGTAAGCTTCTCGCTTGTTTAAGAGTTTATTTTGATGTGGCTTTTTGGACCTAAAATTACTTTTTGGATTAAAATCCATGTATGATTTTTTAAAAATATTTAAAATCTCAAACCATCATTTTTCAGAAAGGGTTTTCATGTACTTGTCTGCCATTTTTTCTGAATAAAAGCAAAGTTTTAGTAGAATATAAGGTAATTTTTTGAATTGTTCATGCTTCAAGCTCAATAGGCTTGCTGTACATAAATGTTGACTACATAAAAACTAGGCAGACCTAGTATTTGCTGTATGGAAACTAAGCATTCCTGAAAAATTATTAGTCTCGTTTAACGAGATTTCTGACTATAATCTTTTATGCTTTTGTATATATAAGTGCTACAGTCAGTATCATTGTAAGAAAATTTCAAGTCTCACATATATTTTTCTTAATATTCTCAAGTAGGCTGCTCTGTTTGGGAGAGCATGTTACATATGAAATCAATTATTTGTATAATTGTTTGATGCTTGTGAAATTGTTTGAATAGTACATATACAGATATTGAATGTGTTCAACTGAGTTTAAGAATTGTCTTATATTAGCAATTTATGTGTTCTGCTACATTAGATGAAAATATGGAAACAAGCTCCTTTTTTAATGTGATAAGGATAAGTAGAAAACTATGCCAGGATAAGGGAAGAGAAAGGAATATCAAGAACAAGACGAACATAATGAAAAAAATTAGCATAAACTCTGTTAACGAAACAATAATCAAAAGTTAAATACACTGCAATGACTGGCCAAAATATAAAATCCTCAGTTCATGATTATCACTTAAACATTCATGGTGGTCATTGATGCATATAATGTTCAGCACAGAAAATATTTTGTTTTACAAGAAATTATCCAATCAACAATTAAATTAAAATGGGATATGAAGGAGTATAATTGTTATTTTAAAATAGAATATGAAGAATCAAAGACTGCTCAAACGGATAAAGAATTGAACGATTTGGTTGATCACAGCCACACACATGCAAAAAAATTAAACCCTAACATACAAAAATTCTATCATCATCAACAACCATAATCAACCACATTCTCCCAAAGTTTCACTGATCAAGTAGGGTGAAAAAAATGAAAAACAACACACAACCAACATTTTGATAAAAACAGAGCACGATAGTTGAGAGCATCGATTTTGTTACTAACCTGTTTTTCAAAAGATGACTCCCAGGTAATTAATCTTCACAATGGAGGTAGAAAGAAGTAAGAAAAGCTTCAAAACTCTATTACTGTGACATCCATGGTGCTTCTCTGACGGGAAGGAAAACGAGAGGAAGTGGAGGAAGAGAAAGGGTCAACTGAGTCTCACCTTTGGAGTGGTTAGTGTTTGGATTTTCATTTAACCCCTTCCTAAGGGATACAACGTCGTTTCTAACAATTTCGGCGCCAACAGTAAAACGGCATCGTTTTGAGACTGCCAGGTGTCATTTAAATTTGCCAGGTCAGCTCTCCAGTGACGAAAAACACCAGAAGGGCCAAATTGAGGCTCGAGGCAAAATTTCAGGGTACAATTAGAATCAATTGAAACCTTGAAGGCTAAATTGAGTCAGAAGTCAAATTTTAAGGGCCAATTTGAGTATTAACTCAAATTTCATCTAGCCAAGTAATTGTTGTAGTATTGTGCGCTGCTAAGGACTTGACAGTTGACCTTGTTATCATTTAATAATCAATAGTCGATGCATCTGAAATTCTGAATCTTACTAAGAAAAAATATATAAGTTAACAGTAATGCAGTAATGCTAAGAGATAATAAAATAATAATCTATCTATAATTTTATAAATGTAAAATTTATAATTATATAGCAACAAATTATAGTTTAAATGGTATAATTTTTTAATACTCACTTAGAGGTCGTGAATTTGAGTCTCATTCCTAACTTTAGATAAAAAAAATCTATAATTACATTTATGCCTTTGTTTAACTTAATTTCATATATGCAACATTTACAATTATATATTTATTACATATAATATTATTTAGTTATTTAAACAATAATTAATAAATACGAAAGGAAGAATATTAAATGACCATTAAAATTGACCATCAAAACAATAAATGATAAATAAATATAAATAAAGATTTAGTCAATATGTGTCTATGATAAATTTATTATTAATAAAAATTTTAAATATATTTATTTAAAAAATATAAAACAAATGTATTAAAAACTTAAATTTTTTATATTTTCAATAAAAAAAATTTTAATCTGTAAACTTAACATCTACTCTAAAAGCATTTATCTAATCAAATCCAATCAAATTGTTATAATGTATTTTTTGTTTACGCACTTCTTCTTCTCGTGTATCGTTGCCGCTACCGTCTCTTCTTATTCTTCTCCTTTTTTCTCACCGTTCTCTTTCGTCGTTGTCGTCACCACCATCTCCTCTTCCTCCTCCTTTCTTTTTCATTTGAATTTATTTTCCTCCTTCCTTTTTCTCCTCCTTCATTATCATTATTATCGTTATTGTCATCGCTGATACTACTGTCTCTTCTTATTCTCCTCTTTTTTCCTCATATTTCTCTTTCATTATCGTCGTCGTCCTCGTCACTACCAACACCACCTCCTCTTCTTCCTCCCTTCTTTTTCATTTGAATTTATTCTCCTCCTTCCTTTTGCTCCTTCTCCATTATCATCATCATCATCATCATCATTATCACCGTCAATGTCATTTTCTTCTTATACGTAAATCAATGTTTCTTTTTCTCTTTCATTTTCTTTTAAATTTTTGCACATATAAAATTTCAATCTAATAAGTGTGCATTCAAGTCTAATTGAGAAACAGTACTCTTAAAAGAAGTAAGCAACAAAAAAAAGAAGAAAAAAATTAGAAGCAAAAAATATAGAATTAAAGAAAAAATTTCTGTATTTTTGTAGCAACACCTCGGTATCAAAATTAAGAAAATTTGATTTTTTTTTTCTACCAAAAATTCAATCCAATAAGTATAAACATACATTCATTCAATTAAAAAAGATTCTAATATAGTACAAACATATTCATTCAAGTAATTTCGATATTATCTTGTGATTTTTTATTTTTTACATTTATTTAATTAAATAAGATTATAGTACATGTTCATTCAAGTCTACTATGATAAACAATACTCTTAAAAAAATAAGAATAACAATTCAAAACAACAACTCTTCCCGCTCTTATTTTTCGTTATCTTAATCATCATGATTACTTAGTAAGTTTAGAACATCAAATTATAATATTCCTTCTCATTATATTTAGTTAGTAAGTAAAAAAAGAAAAGAATCTATCATTGAAGCATAAGAAGACATTAACAAGACATTTCTATGTCAAAATTAATAAATTTTTTTGTTTTTTAGCAACATTTCAGTGTCAAAATTACGATATTTTAGTATTTTTTAGTTTTTGGCAAGAATTTAATCTAATAAGTGTGAAGCTACATTCATTCAACTAAATAAGATTGTAATACATGTTTATTCAAGTCTTTTATTCAAGTCTAATATAAGAAGTAATACTCCTAAAAAAAAGTAAGAATAACAATCCAAAATAAAAGTGCAACATTAACGAAGTTATGTTTTTGTAATTAAATTCCAATGCAGAATTAAGAAATTTCAGTGTTATTATTAAAATATTTCGATGTTATTTTCTAATAAATTCTGTCTAATTCAAATCGTCTCATTCTCTTCTTTATTATTATCTTCTTTTTATATCTCACATTCTCATAATTTTTTTTATTTTACCCTCTTAACAATAATAAAAATAAGAGAAAGATAAAAAAATCCAATAAAAAAATCATATGCAAAAAATACCAGAAAAATGAAGAGAAAAGAAAGAAAAACGTAACAATTGTATAAAGAGAAGAAAAAAGAACACGAAGAAAAAAGACGCGAAGAACAAAATGAAGCGCGCGATGCCATTGGGAGTTAAAACATGTCTATATGTTCTCACTAATAAAATTAATTTTTGTTAGGTTTAAACCAACTTGATTAGACTTAATTGTCAAAAAAAAAAAAAAACTTAAATGCGTAGCGAAACCGATTAACTAAATCCTACAAATAAAATAAATTATAATTAACAAATAATTTTAAATTACTTTTTTATTATCTTCTAAACATGATTGAAAATTAAGCGCTTCAATAACATAAATAGAAAAAAAAACTGTACTAGAAGATAACCACATGTTCCCACATATTTTTAAAGAAAAAGATGGAAGCTCAGGTACAATCAACTTCACGTAAAATTAATATCTAAAGACCTCACGTAAAATTGATATCTAAAGACCGTTAAATAATTTGATTGATTTAACTAATTTTCATACTCTCAAATATAAACTTCACGTAAAACCTCACGTAAAACCGAAGTTTCCACCATTCCTCATGAAATGGAGAAGGGAAAATACGAGTCAAAATAGCATCTTAAACATAAAAGGCGAAGTCGCATGTATTACAGTATTGGAGGATAATAGTGATAAACCACAATAAAAACCATCTCTCATTGATTCAAACGGGGGTAGCTTGATATAAACTACAACAGTAAATAATTAGCATACCAATATAGTCAACAATTTGTTTGGCGGGTATACATTGATTCTTAAATCATAATATAATAATATATAGATGCAAACTCATTATGGGGATAAGCCACAAAAAATTGGCTTCAACATCAACCCCTTCTTTTCTGCATCAAAACAAATCTAGTCTAGACTATCATATAAATTTCATAATATATAATCTCAGTTATACATGGAAATAAACCAAAATTAATCTTGAATTCATAGCCATCATCCACCAAACACCATGAGAGCTTAAAAACCAATGGTAAACAAATGATGTACACACAAAAATCATCCATGGCTGCTAATAGATGCACATAAAGAACAGCACTTTGTGAACAGATGATCAGGTGTTGTTTACCACTCTCATGAACTTGATGGTGATGGCAGAAAAAGGCGCCGCCGGCCGCAGCCTCTATACCGCAATGGCCGTGGGGATGCCTAGCTCAAAAATATCCCCATGATATCCCATCTTCGGAGGGCTTTGAGAAGCTGAATTCGATGATTCCTGTCTCGCCTCATCGATCATGATTTCCATCTCGCGGCAAGCTAAACTGCAAAACGACTCTTCACCTCTGCAGGACATAAAGGAAGCCAATGATCAAATTATATCAAACAAAGAAACAGCAACTAACAACATAGGAGATACAACACAAATAAATCTACCTATATATGTAAATATCTTCACCCTCTTTGAGTTTCTTGTTGCAATGGTAGCAGATACTTAAGAAATCACCAGAAGGGCATTGGATTGGAGTCTGTAACATGTCCTCCACCATGGAGGACACTCCCTTATCCTCCCCTTCATTATAGTGGTTTTTAAGATCATTGGAATGAGTTCCCAAGATGCAGTCACAAAAAATGTGAGTGGTTTTCGGACTGGGACCGTGCGAGATCACACAGGTGTAGTCCTCAGAATTTTCAATCTCACTAGGCGAAAGAAACTTCACAATCTCATTAGAGGAGCAGATGGAGGCAGGTTTCGAAGCCAATTCTTCAGGCAGATATGTTTTTGAATTCTTGCTCCCTCCAATAAAATGAGGAGGACGGATCGCTCCGTTTGAACCGAAATCCTCAGAATCTGAATCCACATTGGAATCAATCAGGGTGAAAGAGTCCAATGAGAAGGACCTAGTTTTCCCAAAAGGTGCATTCTCTTGGATGGTTTCACCAATCTCATAAAGAACATTAAATTTACCCATGTGAGAGGAATCCTCACTATTCTTAGCATAAGGAAGCTTGCAAAAATCTTTTGGCAAGGACTTAGATACCTTAACAGAATCCACAAATGTTCTGCAATTTGGGGCATTGATAATCATCTGTGGAGTGAGGCTAGGCTTCTTGTTCTCTGATGAAAAGAGAATTTTCCCAGAAAACTCAAAACAGTTATTATCTTCCAATTCCAAAGAATCTATGATCCCTAAACCTACTTTGTTGTTGCAATCCCAAATCCTTTGTTGTTTCCCTTCATGGAGTGAAGATCTTGGGGTCCTAACAAAAGGGTTTCCTAGATTTGAAATCCATGTGAAATCTAGTGGAGAAGTGGGGCTCTTAACTGAATCAGAATCTAAAACCCCTCTCTGACCCATTCCAACAAACACAAGAGGAGCATTGAAAATTGAGCTGTTTTTTATGTTCGTCACCTCCAATGAATTGCAATCATAATCAGCATCAGAGATCATTGTCTTCTGATCCTTGTGATTTTGATCCTTATGAATTGATCTTGCCCTCTTCCTCAGCATTTTCTCAGAACACCAGCTGAAGAACAATAGACACATGTTTGAATAACTGATCAACTACCAACTTTACTCCATAATTTGGATTAACAAAAAAAATAAATAATGCAGATGGACCTTCATCAAGGTGAGAAAAAGAAACTAAAACCCTTTGTTGTTAGCCACACTAAATAAATAATAGGTAAAAATCTATAGCAAAGTTTCAAGAGTTCTCGAGAGAAATTTCATGTATAGAAAGAATACATCAATTCATTCATTTCCCCCAAAATGCATTAATAGAGCATTAAAACAGTACTAAAAAAACATTTTATATCATGCATAATCAAAGAAAATGATTAAATAATGAACATTTTACAAAGCAAAAATGAAATAAAAGTTTGATAGCATACTAATGATAATAATGCATACCAGAGAAACACGAAAGACCCAAATCAGTGAGAGTCAACAAAATACATCAATAATCAACAAGAAAGAACAGCAAGAAATAATAATAATAATAATAATAATAATAATAATAATAAAGAAAAGAAAGAAGAAGAAGAAGAGGAGGAGAAAGAACCCACCAGCAGAGAGTGCTTGGTCTAGAAAGTTCAGAGAGAAAGAGGTCCCAAATGCAGTAAATAAGAATGAGAAAGTTGTGCTGTGCTGTGCTGTGCAGTGAGAAGCAGAGGCAATAATACTATGTATCTATATATTCTATGGAGAGAGAGAAAGAGAGAGAGAGTGTAACACACACTCTCTTGTGCGCGTAACTTTGTTTCTTTGACGTGTCCCATACAAAATTTTGTTGCTTTCACTTTGATGCTGACATTTGTTTTATCGCTTATTTGCCACGTACCCCCTCCAGCACAACTCTCATGTTCTTCTGTTAAAAAAAGAAAGTTTCAAAAATAATATTCCCATCCTTTTCTTTTTTCGATAAAAGTTTGGTTAACATATGTCTTAAGAATCATAAATTAAAAAAAATTACTAAAATTATAAAAAAAATTAAGAGTAAAGTATCGTTTTTGTCTCTAACGTTTCAATCGTCTTATTTAAGTCTCTAACTTCAAAACTGATTCAATGTTGTCCCGCCATTATGAATTCGTTAACAGAATTGACGGCAAAACAAAATTATGACGATTTTAAAATGTTAGAGAATTAAATAGGACGAAAACATTGGGGACAAAAAAGATACATAGAAATAAATTTTAATTTTATCCTTCAATAATATCAAATTTTTACTATACATAGTATTCAATTATTTTTTAATCATATCTAAGTAAATTACACTTAATCATATTACTTTCATTTTAAATAAATTAATTTTTTTTATAATTTTACTCTTAAAAATTTTTAGTTATCATAAAATGTTTGTAGAATGACTAGTATATAAATTTGTAGAAAAAAATAATATATATATAAAAAAATATAAATTATACCTTTTGTCTCTAATGTATCAAAATTCTTTAAAATTATAAAAAAAATAAATTTATTTAAAATGAAAATAAGGTGATTAAATGTAATTTATTTAGATGTAATTAAAAAATAATTGAATACTATGTATAGTAAAAAATTAATATTATTGAAAGATAAATTAAATTTAAATTTATTTTTGTGTATTGTTTTTGTCCCTAACATTTTCGCCTATTTAAGTCCCCAACGTTTCAAAATCGTTTCAATTTTATCCCGCCATCAATTCTGTTAACGGATCTCTAACGGCAGGACAATATTGAGTCAATTTTGAAGCGTTAGCGACTTAAATAGAACGATTGAAACGTTAGGGACAACTTTAGAACTTACCCCAAACGTTGAGGACAAAAACGATACTTTACTCAAAAATTAATTTTTAATATCCTTATTATATATTTGTTGAAATTTTTTTAAATTAATAATTTTAATTTATATTTTTAAAATATATATTAACTAAATTTTTATAAAAATACTAAATAAATAAATCTTTTTTTAGTAATTAAATAATTCATTAGTCTAACAAAAATTATTTACATAAATATGTGCATAAATCACACATGTTTGTATTTTTTTGCCTTTTATTTTTTTTAATTTTTCTTCTTTTCTTTCTTCTTCTTCTACTATTGTATTTTGTATTTTTGTTACTTTTTTATTTTGTATTTTTTCTTTATTTTTTTAAGAGTAAATATAAAAGAAAATAAGAGAAATAGAATAAAAATCAAAAAGCAAATAAGAAGCGGAAGAAGTAGGAGGAAAAAAAGTAGAATTTATGTGATTTTGTTTATAAATTTTTGTATTTTTTTAAAAAAATTCTATATTTATCATTAAAGAAAAAACAAAAAATAAAATAAAAAATACAACATTTCTATATTTTTATTCACAAAATTATGTGTTTTTTCCTAAATGTTTATGGCAAAGGAGAGGGGAAGAATAAAAAAAATAAAAATTTTGGTATTTTTATTTAAAAATTTTTATGTTATTTTTAAAAAATTTTCATGTTTATCGTTAATGAGAAGACAAAAAAAATGTGAATTTTTATATTTTTATTTATAAAATTGTGTGTTTTCTTTTCAGAGGTTTTATATTTTTTCTAATCATTTATTACTGAGTTGAGGTGGAAAAGAAGTCAAAATATCAAAAATAGTAAAATTTTTGTACTTTCCTTAAATTTTTGTGTTGTATATTATCCCCCATAATAAGAAAAAAAATAAAAAGATACATACTATGTTTTCATCCACAAGATGATGTGTTTTATTAAAAAATTTATGCGTTTTTTTTTAATTTTGTTATAAAATGTTGTTCCTAAAATAAACAATGAAAAGCATAGAATTTTATGAAACTAAACACAAAAATTTACGAAGATAAACACAAAATAATTATAAATAAAATAAAATAAAAAAATTAATTATAAAATTCATCATTTCTGTAAATAAACATATAATATTTTTTCTATTATGAAAATTTGTAAATGGTCTAGAGAAAAAAATTTAAATTTATAGTCTTTTTTAAATTTCTTTTTACTTTTTAGTTTTTATTTTTTATTAGATTTAAATTTAGTTTCTATTATGTAAAAACTTCAAGATACAATTTTATTTTGTCTTTTTACGATGTGATCAAAAATAGAATAACTCTTTGCTTTTGAATAGCTATGACTTCTATGAAATAGATAATGCAGAAGACATTTTTATTTTGTCTCATATCGAGGAAAAACAGAAGAAGAATAGAGAAGAAAAAATTACACGGTCATGTATCATGATTCAGTTACTATGTGTAATGTGACCTACATTCATTTTCCTTCACAAAAGGAGAAGAATTTTCACTATCTTTCACAATGTTTACAAACACCAATTTTCTTAGGATCCAACCCAATTTTATATGGGACAAACCCAACTTCTACCTAAGCTAGATTTTGCTAAGTTCACTCCCTAGACTTACAATCACTAATTGTTCACCCAACTTAGCAAAAAAATTTCCTCAAGATCATGTGTATAAAACAGAAATACATACAAAAGAGTTTGACATAATTTTCTGACTTTTTTTGGATAACTCTCTTTACTTTTTTTCTCAATGACTTTTACTACTACCTCACTTAATGCATTTTTTATTGAAAAGAAACAAAGAAAGATGAACACTGAAGAACAAAAAATTTAATGTAAACTCATGAAGGAGGAGAAGGATTAGCTTGAAAGTTATGAAGACCCAAACTTGTGTGCTCACTTCTTGCCTCGATCTCTGGCTGTTTACTCCTTTAATAGAGGAGTAAAGCTTCCAAAATTTGAAACTTGGCTTGAACATCTTTGACTTCTTCTTCTCCAAATAACACAGCAACAACAGCAGTAGCGCAGAAGAAAGATGTGACAACAACAATGAATAAAGCAAACATGCATTTTTATCTAGTTGCTTCTCTTTCTTCCTTTTTCAAATTTCTTAAAAAATCTGAGCCATTCATCAATACTTTAGCTCCAAGTTTGGTCCTTGACCATTGATTTGTCACAAAGTTTCATACCCTCCATTTTTTTTAAGTTTTTCGTTCGGGACGTATAGGAAAAAAATATCTTCAACAAGCAATAATAAATTACAAATAGAGAAATAATTTTTCGATTCACCTTCGGATTTGATCTTTACTTTTGAGCCTTAACTTTTGACTTTCTTCTTTCTTTTTTTTTGTTTCTTGATTTTGATAATCCACTTTTTCTTCTTGATTAGACCCCTAATTAGACTTCTTTTTTTTTTTTACTTTCTTTTGAGACTTCTTCACGTGGGTTAGAGAATAGAGGAGAGAAAATGAGTTCGGTTACTTTGGCTTTAATTTCGAAGAAAATGAGTTATTTCTCTCTATCTTGGACAGTGATAATGTAACTATTTCTTGGGCCATTTGTTAGTAAGTGAGCTGAAGGCGATGATCATGGGCTTGATCTAACATTGGACTAGTTCCTTCTAATTTTGGCCTGCACACTTAGCCAAACACATTATTCACACACTTTAAACTTTTGGCCTAATATTGTAATATTTATCCATCATCAAATTATTGTTATTGTTTTTTCAAACTCAACAATCTACCCCTTGATAACAAATATTATAAAATAAATTGTAAGTAAAAAAAATGAGAAGAGTTAAAAGAACTTTTCTTTGGTGATTCATTCTTCAAGTTGAACTAATCTTTTCTTTCATTCTGTTGACTTTTTTTGAATGTGAGTTTTTTTCTCAACCTATGATAGTTATTCAAAAAGCAGTTTCTATATAAAAAATACACTCACAAATAATGTCAATCATCTAAGATTAAAAATAATTTTTCAAGCAATTTTATGTACCAATCGAATCTAATGAATCAGTTTGAGAAAATAAAATTTTCAGAAAATATTAATAAGGCTCTCAAAAACTGTTATTTAGTATCAAGTAATTATATGACCAATATATCAATCCAAACAATGGTCAAAAAATATTTTATCAAATCTAAAGCAAAACAACAACTTCAATAAATCATTAGCACAACAAAATCATTACGACTAAAACAAAACAGCATTGCTAAAGCAAAATAGCAGCATTAACTAACCAACAATTCATTTTTCATACTCACTCCACCCTTTTTTATCAAGAAAAGGTAGTATTTTCTGCACAAAAATTTATTAGTTTTCAAAAAATGTATTAGTTCAATCAGTTCAGAGTTAAAAGTCTATAAATCCTTATTACAGTTATCTAAAACAAACTAAAAAGGTATCAAAGTAACATGATTTAAACATCAAAAAATAATATTTCATAATCTACATTAGAGACAAATGACTTAGACATCAGATCTCTCATCCTTAATTTTTCACAAATCTTTTTCTTGTTCAGACACCATTTGGTCATCTTTAAAGGATTCAATGTACTTTAAAAGTATCTCAACTCGGCTTTGAGATTTTTTTAAAGAATTTTCATTTTGAATAGCCAATTTTCTAACTTGTTGGCTCGAGTTGATCATATGTTTGGTTAAGTTCACAAATTCTTGTAAGACATCTTTTACAATGCCATTGACCAAATACTTATTGGATGAAAATGTACCAGCTTCTGATGGAAAAGGGATGCTTTCATCATCTTCTTCTTCCATAGCCGCATCTTTAGCAATCTTAGTCCCTTTTTTTTTTTAGTTTGTTTGACTGAACCACCGTCTTTAAGAGATGAAATTATATTCTCTTAGATCTTATTGTTCGAATTAACACCAAAATACTCAAAGAAACAAATAGAAAACATGATATATGATAATGAAACATTTTTATCATTTCGGATATAGTCATACATATGACGCATCATCAAATATGCAAATGAAATTTTAGTTTTGTTTATAATGGCATAGAGAACCAAGGTATCGCAAAGAGTAATGGTGCGGTATTTGTAACTCACTAACTTACCGGCAAGTGCACCGGGTCGTACCAAGTAATACCTTACGTGAGTAAGGGTCGATCCCACGAGGATTGATGGATTAAGCAACAATAGTGTTTGATAGGATTAGTTAGACAAATAGAAAATAATGTTTGGGAGTTCAAAAGACATTAAACAATATTAAAAATATTAAAGACAGGCAGATAAATAAATTAGGAATAAAATATAGAGAAAGCAGTTAAGGTTTCAAAGTTATCTATTTTCTAGATTGACTTTTCTTATTAACTAATTTTAATCATGTAAGATTTAATTCATGGCAAACTATGTGTGACTAGACCCTAATTTCTTAGACCTTCCTAGTCTCCTCTAAAATTCATCAACTGCCAATTTCTTGGTCAATCAATTCCAATTAGAGGGTAACGATCAAATTCTAGTTTATATGCCACAAGAATCTTAATTATCCAAAAATAAAGGGATTATATGTCACGTATCCCGTTAAATACAAACAATTAGAAATTCAGGATAATATGTTTTCAAGCTATTGTTCAAGTAAAGAGCTTTTCCAAGTTATACAAGAAGTCAAGAACTCAATTAGAACATGGGTCATACTTCCGTTCCACCCAAATTCATAAAATGAAGAACGAAA
Source organism: Arachis ipaensis (assembly GCF_059453495.1). Classification (NCBI taxonomy): domain Eukaryota; kingdom Viridiplantae; phylum Streptophyta; class Magnoliopsida; order Fabales; family Fabaceae; genus Arachis; species Arachis ipaensis. The sequence continues at coordinate 144,885,477 of NC_142441.1, read as the reverse complement.
ACAATTATTGAAATATAAATCAAAACATGAATTAAAATAAAAAAATAATATTATCAATCTATACAATAGACAGAGCTCCTAACCTTAACAATGGAGGATTAGTTGCTCATGGAATATGGAATGTAAATTTGTATGGAATAATGTTGTGGAATAAAAATGTTGTTGGAACCACCCTGTTGGGATCCCTTTTATCACTAATCCTAATAATTTAAAAATCAAATATCTAAAATTAAAATTAAAATAATATATTTTCCTAAAATAAGATTTGAATTTAAATTCGAATTAATTAACAAGTCTTTAGCTGATGGGTGGGGACCACTTGATTTGTCCATTCTGCAGCTTCCAATCTGTGTTTTCTGCACGTGGCGCATGTCCTTTTTCGCGAGTCACGCGGACGCGTCGGTCACGCGTTCGCGCCATTTGTGCAGATTCCAGTCCATGCGTTCGCGTCAGGCACGCGATCGCATCATTGCGAATTCCTCCATTCCGCGCGGTCGCGTGAGCCATGCGTCCGCGTCGGTATTCGCTAGTCATCTCCTTAGTTTCTTCTCTTTCTCTGCAGAAACTTTATCAAATCCGTCCGAATGCTACCTAAAATGAATAAAATTGCACAAAACTCAAAATAGCATCCATAGTGGCTAAAATATAATTAATTCTTAATTAAACTCAACAAGTTAGATGCAAATTCACTAGGAAAAGATAGGAAAGATGCTCACGCATCACAACACCAAACTTAAACTATTGCTTGTCCTCAAGCAACCAAAACCTAATATAAGCTTAGGATGTGAATTTGCATGAGAATGAGAGTTCGATTAAGCTCATGTCTCTTCTTATAGTGGGGTTTACAGCTGCAATCCTGAATAGTTTTGGCATCTCACTTTATCCTTTGAAGCTCAGAATGATTGGCATCCATAGGAACTCAGAATCCAGATAGTGTTATTGATTCTCCTACTTCAGTATGTTGATTCTTGAACACAGCTACTTTATGAGTCTTGGCCTTGACCCTAAGCATTTTATTTTTCAGTATTACCACCGAATACATAAATGCCACAAACACATAACTGGGTGAACCTTTTCACATTGTGACTCAGCTTTGCTAGAGTCCCAAGTTAGAGGTGTCCAGAGTTCTTAAGCACACTCTTTTTGCTTTGGATCACGACTTTAACCGCTCAGTCTCAAGCTTTTCACTTGACACCTTGACGCCACAAGCACATGATTAGGGACAGCTTGATTTAGCCGCTTAGGCCAGGATTTTATTCCTTTGGGCTCTCCTATCCATTAATGCTCAAAGTCTTGGATCCTTTTTACCCTTTGCCTTTTAGTTTAAAGGGTTATTGGCTTTTTCTGCTTGCTTTTTCTTTTTCTCTCTTTGTATTTTATTTTATTTATTTATTTTTTTGAAATATTTTTTTCCGCAAGCTTTGTGTTTTTCACTACTTTTTCTTGCTTCAAGAATCAATTTTATGATTTTTCAAATTATCAATAACATTTCTCTTTTTTTCATTATTCTTTCAAGAGCCAACAATTTTAACATACATAAACTTCACTATAAAAAATATGCACTGTTCAAGCATTCATTCAGAATTACAGAAAATACCACCACATCTAAGTAAATGAGACTACTCTAAAAATTAAACTCAAATTCTCATGCACTACATCTGTTCTTCTTTCTTTTTGATTTCAAGCTTAGTGGGCAATGCATGAGACATCTTTTAGAATTAAAGCACTTAACAAAAAAATTAAGCTAGAACCCTATGAATCTACTAATAAAGGATCATGCAATAAACAAAACAAAGTAGCAGAAAATTGGAACATACATAATAAAAGCAGGAGAGAATAAAAAAATGAAAGGAACTCAACCACCTGGGTTATCTTAGCGGTTGTTTTATTCTTCAGGTTGCGCTCCTTTGTGAAGATGATTCGCCTCCCTTTTTGTGCCATAGGAATAAACAGAAAACCCTTAAGCGAAGCGTCAACACCAAACTTAAAGGTTTGCTTGTCCTCAAGCAAACAAGAACTGAAAATAGAAGAGACAAATATTAAGATGAAAGAAAAATAAAAGGATAAGAGAATAAGAGAGAATTAGGATTGGGAGAGAGAGAGAAAGAAAATTGGGTGGCGCAAACGACGCGTTCGCGTCATGCATGCGATCGCGTACGTCGCGCATTCTTCATAATGATGCGTTAGCGTCAGGCACGCGTCCGCGTGTCCTAGATTTTGTGCGATTCGCGCGAAGCCAACCGCGCGCCCGCATGACTTTCTGTTCGCATGGCTTGGGAGCCAAATAACGCGTCGTGCATGCGCATACGTGGATGGCCATATGTGCAACTGACGCGAACGCGTCAGTCACGCGTCCGCGTGACCAAATTTGTGCTTTTAGCACACTTCTTGCCTCAAGCCAACATAACTCTCTGTCCAGACACCTTTTACGTCGATTTTTCGGGTCACGCATCCGCGTGGGTGACGCGCCCGCGTGAATGGCGAAAATCACAAACGACGCGAACGCGTAGGGTACGCGTTCGCGTGGGATCGTTTTTGCTAAAGGCATGAGTCCATCGCCATTCCCGCGCAACTCTCTGTCAATTTTCATTTTTCACGCACACATGATTGACGCGTCCGCGTCAATGACGCTTGCGCGTCGTGTGCCTCCCCCGCCCCTTTTTTTTTTGAAATATAGCTTGAGGTGTTCGGTTCCTGGAAGAACATGGCTGCATGATCAGAAAATTAGTAAGAACTCAATAAAAAATAAAATAACTAAGAAAACTACTACTACGAAAAATAGCTAAGGATACAAATTTATCGGGTTGCCTCCCGACAAGCGCTTCTTTAACGTCACTAGCTTGACAATCAGCTCTGCTAGTTCAGCAGATAAGTAGACCTATGGCGATCAATCTCGCCTCCAAGATAGTGCTTCAACCTCTGGCCATTCACTGTAAATTTCCTGTCAGAATTCTCTCCCTGTATTTCCACATGACCATATGGTGAAGCTCTGGTAACCACAAACGGTCCTGACCACCGGGATTTCAACTTCCCGGGAAAGAATTTGAGCCTTGAATTATATAGAAGCACTCTATGTCCTGGCTCAAAGACTCTGATGGCTATCTTCTTGTCATGCAATAGCTTAGTTCTCTCCTTATAGAGCTTGGCATTCTCGTAGCCTGAGTATCTAAATTCATCAAGCTCATTCAACTGAAGCATCCGCTTAATTTCTGCAGCTTCTGAATCAAGATTCAGATATCTGATTGCCCAGTAAGCTTTATGCTCCAGTTCGACTGGTAAGTGACAGGATTTGTCATAGACTAACTGATAAGGGGACATGCCAATAGGAGTCTTGTACGCTGTCCGGTATGCCCAGAGAGCATCATCAAGCTTCCTAGATCAGTCCTTTCTTGAAATACTGACGGTCTTCTCTAAAATTCTCTTAAGTTTCCTGTTGAAAACTTCAACCTATCCACTTGTCTGAGGGTAATAGGGGGTTGCCACTTTATGACGGACTCCATATCTATGCAGAAGAGAGTCCAGCTGTCTGTTACAGAAGTGACTTCCTCCATCACTAATGAGTGTCCTTGGGACACCAAACCGGATAAAAATATATCTCTGAAGAAAGCTCATTACCACCTTGGCATCATTGGTGGGCAAAGCTACAGCTTCCACCCACTTGGACACATAGTCGACTGCTACTAGAATATAGTTGTTTGAATGTGAGGGTGGGAAAGGTCCCATGAAATCAATACCCCACACATCAAATAACTCAACCTCAAGAATCCCCTGCTGTGGAATTTCGTGATTGGCAGGGAGATTTGTGGCTTTTGCACATCTGTCACAGTGCTTCACAAATTTTCTTGAATCTCTGAAGAGAGTAGGCCAGTAGAATTCGCTCTGAAGGACCTTTGTAGCTGTCTTTTCACCACCAAAGTGGCCTCCATATTCAGAACCATGACAGTGCCAAAGAATCTGCTGTGTTTCTTCATCTGGGACACATCTCCTTATTATACCATCTGAACACCTTTTAAAAAGGTATGGTTCCTCCCAAATGTAGTACTTTGCATCAGTCAATAGCTTCTTTACTTGTTGCCTGTTGTACTCCCTTGGAATAAAATTCATGGCCTTATAATTTGTAATGTCTGCAAACCATGGAGCCTGCTGAATGAGGAACAATTGCTCATCTGGAAATGTCTCAGTCACAGCTGTGGGTGGTTGTACTCCTGCTTCATGCTCAATTCGGGAGAGATGGTCAGCTACTTGATTTTCTGACCCTTTCCTGTCTTTTATCTCAATATCAAACTCCTGAAGGAGCAACACCCATCTGATTAATCTTGGTTTAGAATCCTGCTTGGTTAGAGGGTACTTCAAAGCAGCATGATCAGTATAAACAATAACCTTAGAACCAAGTAAATAGGACCTAAACTTATCAACAGCATACACAACAGCTAATAATTCCTTTTCTGTAGTTGTGTAATTCTTTTGAGCATCATTTAACACACGACTGGCATAATAAATGACATGTACAAGCTTACCATGCCTTTGTCCTAAAACAGCTCCTATAGCAAAATCACTAGCATCACACATTAATTCAAATGGTAAATCCCAGTCAGGAGGAGCTATAATGGGAGCAGAGGTAAGGTTTGCCTTCAAAGTTTCAAAAGCATGCAGACAATCAGAATCAAAAACAAAAGGAACATCAACAACCAACATGTTGCTCAATGGTTTAGCAATTTTAGAAAAATCCTTTATAAATCTTCTATAAAATCCTGCATGACCCAAGAAACTCCTAATTGCCTTAACATTAGTTGGTGGTGGTAATTTTTCAATTACCTCCACCTTTGCTCTGTCAACCTCAATCCCCTTACTTGAAATCCGGTGTCCAAGAACAATGCCTTCTGTAACCATAAAATGGCATTTTTCTCAATTTAAAACAAGGTTTAATTCTTGACACCGTTTCAAGACAAGAGATAAATGTTTAAGACAGGATTCAAAAAATTACCAAAAACAGAAAAGTCATCCATAAATATCTCAATAAACTTTTCAACCATATCAGAAAAAATTGAAAGCATACACCTCTGAAAAGTTGCTGGAGCATTGCAAAGTCCAAATGGCATTCTCCTGTAGGCAAATACTCCAAAGGGGCATGTGAATGCTGTCTTCTCTTGATCTTGAGGGTCCACTGCAATTCGATTATATCCAGAATATCCATCTAGAAAACAATAAAAGGCATGACCAGCTAACCTCTCAAGCATCTGATCAATGAAAGGGAGGGGGAAATGATCCTTCCTTGTAGCAGTGTTGAGCCTCCTGTAATCTATGCACATTCTCCATCCTGTGACTGTTCTTGTAGGAATAAGCTCATTCTTTTCATTCTTGATCACCGTCATCCCTCCCTTCTTGGGAACTACCTGCACAGGACTTACCCAAGGACTGTCAGAAATAGGGTAAATAATACTTGCTTCCCATAACTTCATTACCTCTTTTTGGACCACCTCTTTCATAGTTGGATTGAGTCTCCTTTGTGGTTGCACAACTGGTTTGGCATCATTTTCAAGGAGGATCTTGTGCATACACTTGGTTGGACTAATCCCTTTCAAGTCACTAATGGTCCACCCAAGAGCTGTTTTATGGCTCTTGAGCACTGAAATAAGCGCCTTCTCTTCTTCAGGCTTCAGAGAAGAGCTAATAATCACTGGATATGAATCATTTCCACCCAAGAACACATATTTCAAAGAAGGGGGTAAGGGTTTGAGCTCAAGCTTGGGGGCTTCCTTCTCCTTGATTGGCGTGTTCAGCAGCTCCTTTTGGGGTGGTGAATCGTCAACTTCAACTAATTCACACTCAAAAATAGGATCCAGAACATCATTAAGTACCTCAGCTTCCAGTACTTCTTGAACAAGTGGTTCAATAACATCTATTTTCATACACCCTTCAGAATCATTAGGGTGCTTGAGAGCTTCAAAAATATTTAGGACCACCTGTTCTTCATTGACTCTCAGGGTTAATTCACCCTTTTGTACATCAATCAGAGCTCTACCTGTAGCTAAAAATGGTCTACCAAGTATAATAGAGGGTTTTACCTCCTCTTCCATGTCTAATATAACAAAATCAACAGGAAAAATAAATGGTCCTACTTTAACTGTACGCGTGGATACCCTTTCTCCCATCCACTTCTTTTCTTCTCCTCTTTCTATTTCTTTCCTTCTCCTTTCTTCTTCCCTCCTACTACCCCTCATCCAACACTCCCAAACACCATTAATAACCATTTATTTTAGTTCGTTAATTAGTTAGTTAGTTAGTTAATTAGTTAGTTAGTTGGTTCATTAGTTAGTTTTAGTTAGTTTTCATTTCATTTTCTCTTTTTCATTGTAAGTGTTGGATTGTTATTCTTGTCTACCATTAATTGCTGCTGAGTTTTAAGAAGGGATGTTATCTTAACATCATTATGTTTATAATCATTGTTGGATTCTATTGTTGAGGTTACCTTTTGCCACTTGGTTTTGAGTTCTTCATGCTTACCTTTTGAAAAATACCAAGTGATGAGCATTGTCTTCGAGCTTATAACTCTTTTGAATTGCATGTTGTAGCTAGCCACCATGTGATTTGGATCCTTTTCCCTCGATTAGGCAACCTCTTGATGGATGATGTTGTGCATTTACCTTAATGCCTTGTGTTCATGATTATATCCATCTATATGTTTGACTTGAATGCTTTGATGCTTCTCTAATGCTTGTCTTACCTTACAAGCTTACTTAAAGCATCTCAAGCACACTAGGATAAGTGAAGTGCATGCTTCTTTTGTGACATAGCTTTTATGCTAATGTGTATTCTAAACCGCGCAATTTAGAATTCACACACCTAATATTTCTTAATGTCACACTAATTCACTCACCTCATTCTAGTGATTTACCTCATTCCAACAATGTATGCTTCCTTGCTTTTATATCTTCTCATCTTATGGTGTTATATTTTTGTTTTTCATAACGAATGCACCACAAGCAACCGTGGAAGTGGAAGAAAGAACACATAGCAATCCGGAGAGTCGCCGCACCCCCTTGCTCATCTTTGAGTGCACCGAGGACGGTGCAAACTTTTAAGTGTGGGGAGGTCGTCCGACCGGTCAGCGATTTTGGGTGACAAATTTCTAATCCCAACACTTTTGCATTTCATTTTAGGTTTTTTAGATTTTTGTTGCATTTTCTTATTTTTGCATATATATACACAATAAGCTTAGTCAAAATAATGAAATTTTCCAAGGATTTCTATCTATAGGGCACCAATTGATTTGAGTGGAAAACTTTTCATAGAACTTGCTTGAATTATATATTTTGTGGAACATAATTTATGAGCTAAGAACACAAGCTTGTGAGATTTGAGCCTAACGGTGTGGTTACATCTTATAACCACTTATTTTTCCTTCTTGTGTGCATTATTCTCTTTCTATGATTGTAATCTTTGATTTGTTTGATTCTTTATGTCCATTATTTTGTGTATTCATGCATTTATGTGATTGAGGCCATCATTTCATTTAGCTCACTTACCCAAATGGCCTTACCTTTTATCTTCCATTGTTAGCCAAATTTGAGCTTACGATTAACCCACCTGTTCTTAATTTAGCACATTACAAGCCTTAAAGCGAAAAATAATAAATGTCCTTATTTGGATCTTTGATTAGCTTAGGCTAGAGTGTGTGTATCATTCAAGTGTGGGAACCTTGGGACATTGGGTGAATAAAAGGGTAGTTTTGTATTATTATTGTAAATGTTGGGAATTGGGTACATGCTCATGTATTGATTAAATGTATAGACCTTATGCATTGGTACTCTTGTATATAGTTTGAAAGAAAGAAAAAATGAGAAAAACAAAAAAAATATATGAAAAGTATAGAAAAAAAATAGAAAAAGAAAGAAAAAAAGAATAAAAATAATAAAAAGGGGACAAAATGCCCCAAGGTGAAGCTCAATAAGATCAATGCATATGAGTTGTGAAATGAAAAGAAAATGCATGAGTATGTGAAAAAGTGAGGAATGGGTAGTTAGATTAGTACTTAATTGTATAGGTCATTATATAGGTTAGGTGGGAAAGTTTAAGTTAATCAAAGATTCAAATCCTAAGCCCACTAGCCATATATGATCCTACCTTGACCCTAGCCCCATTACAACCAATGAAAAGACCTCATGATACTTGTATGCATGCATGAAATAAATGTTGATTGTTAGAAGAAAAACAAATCTTGGAAAGCATGAAATAGAGGAGAATTGAGTGAATCAACCCTAAACACTTGAGCGAATAGAGTGCAAACACATCCGGTGAGGGTTTGATGCTCAATTACATGTTTTCACCTATGATCATCATTCTTCATGCAAGTTTGTAAAAATATTTAATAGCTCAATTCAATTGTGGATTGGCATGGTTGTTAATACCTTTAGCCCTTGTGCATATATGCATCTTGGGAATTGATTTATTTTGACCAAGCACTTGCATTCATGTAGATAATTGCATATAGTTTGGGTTGCATTTAGCTAGATTTCATTGAATAAATGTTGATACCCTTTGTTTCTCTCTTGGCTTAAGCATGAGGACATGCTTGGTTTAAGTGTGGGGAGGTTGACAAACCCCATTTGTAGGGTTTATCTTGTATTGATTTTTGGGGATTTTATCACCTTTTACCCACATTTATTCAATGAAATAGCATGGTTTTATAACTTCTCCCTTAATTGTGCTTAAGAGTGAAAACATGCTTTTTAGGACTTAAAATAGCTAAATTTAGTTCACCTTGATTCTACTAGATGCCTTGATATGTTTTTTAAGTGATTTAAGGTTTAGGAGGCAAAGATTGGATCAAGGGAATGAAGAAAGAAAGCATGAAAAGTTGGAGAACTCATGAAGAAATGAAAGAACCGGGAAGCTGTCAAGCCGACCTCTTTGCACTTAAACGACCATAACTTGAGCTACAGAGGTCCAATTGATGCGGTTCCAGTTGAGTTGGAAAGCTAACATCCGGGGCTTCGAAACGATATAAGATTTGCCATAGTTGCTACACGTATGGTGGCGCGCACGCGCAAAGTCGCGCACGCGTCGTTGCTGCCACCTAGTCACTTAAAGCAAAACGTGGCCAACGAATTCTAAAGCCTTGTGGGCCCAATCCAACTCATTTCTGATGCTATTTAACCCAAGGAGTGAAGAGGGAAACATGTGTTAGTTACCAATTAGTTTAGTTTAGCTTTGTAGTTAGTTTCTAGAGAGAGAAGCTCTCACTTCTCTCTAGAATTAGGATTAGGTTTAGTTCTTAGATCTAGATTTTAATTCATCTTCTTCTACTTCTATCTTCTCAATTCCTTGTTGTTACATTCATTCTTCTTCCATCCTTTTGTTGTAATTTCCTTTATGTTGTTCTTGCATTTTGTTGTAGATCTACTTTTGTTCCTTCCTTTCTCTTTCAATTCAATTCAAGGTAAATCATAATAATTGTGTTCATTTGATTTGTTGTTGTTTAATTCCTTGCAAATTGAGTAGTGTAGATTTACTTTTCTTGCAATTTTACTATGCTTTCCTTTTATGCCTTCCAAGTGTTTGATGAAATGCTTGGTTGGATTTTAGAGTAGAGTTTTATGTTCTTGGCTTGGAAAGGTAACTTAGGAACTCTTGAGTTACTAATGTCCAAGTAATTGATGATTGGGATTCATTGACTCTAGTTCTCACTAATTGAATTAGTGGAGAGTTAGGACTTATGGACTAGGATTGATATAGCTCATTTGACTTTCCTTTACTACTAGTTAGAGGATGATTTAATGAGATTAATCCTTGCTAATTCTCATATTGTGGTTAGTGATTAGGATAGAGATCTTTGACCACCAACCCTTGCCAAGACCTTTTTAGCCATTAGTTTACTTTCTTACCATTTATCTTTCATGCTTCTTATCCAAAACCCCAAAATAACTCATAACCAATAACAAGACACTTTATTGTAATTCCTAGGGAGAACGACCCGAGGCCCAATACTTCGGTTTATAAATTTTAGGGGTTTGTACTAGTGACAAACAACTTTTTGTATGAAAGGATTAGTGATTGGTTTAGAAACTATACTTGCAACGAGAATTTATTTGTGAAATTCTAAACCGTCAAAAATCCATTCATCAGTAATTTAATGGAAAGATCAGCAAGTTGAAGAGAAATACGAGTGGGTTTTACCTCCTCAATTTGAAGCTTTTTCATCACTGAAAGTGGCATGAGGTTGATGCTAGCTCCAAGATCACATAAAGCTCTCTGAATGCCGACTTCTCCAATGGTGCAAGGAATGACAAAGCTCCCTGGGTCTGGCATCTTCTCAGGAAGGGTGTGTTGAATAATAGCACTGCATTCCTTGGTTAACACTACGGTTTCTTGCTCCTTCTAATTCCTCTTGTGGGTCAACAACTCTTTCATAAATTTAGCATAGAGAGGCATTTGCTCCAGAGCCTCTGCAAAAGGGATGTTGATCTACAACTTCTTGAAGACATCTAAAAATTTAGAGAATTACTTTTCTTTGGATGCCTTCTGAAGCCTCTGAGGATATGGCATTTTTGGCTTTTATTCAGGGGCCTTTGGTAAGGTGGGATAAGTGTCAAGAGAGTCAGGAAATGGGTTGTCTGCACACTTAGGAGGAGCGTGCTCTACTTCTTCCTTCTTCTCCTCTGGAGTTTCCTTTTCAACTAGATCTTCATTGACCTTGATCTCAGAACCAGCTACCTTACCACTTCTCAATTGAATAGCCTTGCAATCTTCTCTTGGGTTCACCATTGTATCACCAGGGAATGTATTTGAAGACCTTTCAGGTAATTGATTGCTCATTTGACCCATTTGCACCTCCAAGTTTCTAATGGAGGCTCTGGTCTCTTGCATGAAACTCATCATCATCTCCCATTTAGAATCTTTTTGGGATTTAGAATTTTTCTGCTGAGGTGGTTGTTGTTGCTGAGACTAAAATTGGCGGTTATTATAGTTGTTCTGTTGAAAACCGCCCTGAGAACTATTGTTGAAGTTCTGAGGTCTCTGAGGTTGATCTCTCCACCCAAAATTTGGGTGATTTCTCCATTCCTGGTTGTATGTTTTAGAATATGGATTATTGTTGGAATTCCTATGACCACTCCCCATGTAATTCACCTGTTCAGAAGAGGGTTGAGCATAATCATAATTATCATTTTGCATAGAGTTACCTGCCATGTCATAGGAGACTTCCTGTGGTGGATTTTGGGTGTTGATAGCTGAAACTTACATGCCACCCATCTGTTGAGTAAGTAGATATATTTGCTGAGACATCAGCTTGTTCTGAGCAAGAAGAGCATTAACAGCTTCTACTTCCAACACGCCTCTCTTTTGGGGGTCTCAGAGTTCACAGGATTCCTGTTAGATGAGTGTAAATATTGGTTGCTTGCAACCAATTCAATTAGCTCAATAGTCTCCTCTGGTGTCTTCTTCTTGTGCAATGAACCGCCTGCAGAAGTATCTAAGCTCATCTTGGACATCTAACCCAAGCCTTCATAGAAGATATCTAGTTGGGTCCATTTGGAGAACATGTCCGGAGGGCATTGCCTAGTCAGTAGCTTGTATCTCTCCCAAGCTTCATAAAGAGTTTCACCCTCCTTCTGTCTGAAAGTCTGAACCTCCAACCTAAGCTTAGTCAGCTTTTTTGATGGGAAAAATTTAGTGAGAAATTCAGTAACGACCTTTTCTCAAGTATTCAGACTCTCCTTTGGTTGGGAATCTAGCCATAGCTTTGCTTTATCCCTCAGAGCAAACGGGAAAAGCATGAGTCTGTACACCTCTGGATTCACTCCATTTGTCTTCACAGTATCACATATCTACAGAAAATCATATATGAACTGATTTGGATCTTCATGAGGAAGTCCATGATACTGGCAATTTTGTTGCACCAGGGTGACCAATTGTGGCTTCAACTCAAAGTTGTTTGCATTTATAGGAGGCACCACAATACTTTTTCCATAAAGATCCGCAGTAGGGGCAGAATAAGAGCCAAGCACTCTCCTCTGTTGATCATCCCCATTCGAATTTACCACATTGGCATTAGCATTATTATTTGCCATAGTCGATTCTGCAGCCTTGTAAAGTCTTGCTTGTTGTAAACGTCGCCTGAAAGTTCTTTCAGGTTCAGGATCAAAGTCTAAAAGATGTTCTTTGTTTCTGTTCCTGCGCATAAACAACCAGAAGACAAGAAAATATGGGACTCTCTACGTCAAAGTATAGAGAAGTCCCTGTGAGGTAACCTGTATAAAATAATAAAATAAAAATACTAAATAAATAAATAAAAATTCGAAAATTTTAAAAATAAAATAAACAGAAAAAATAAAAATAAAAATAAAAATAAATAGAGGACATCAAACTTAGTTTTAGAAATTAAAGAAAAATATTAGTGCTAATTTTTTATTTATTTAAATAAAATAAAAATAAAAATAATTAAAAAAAAATTAAAAACGGACGAAAGAAGAAAAAGAAAAAAAGAAAAAAAAGAAAAAAAATCAAAAGCAAAAAGGAAGTAAAAAGAAAACATGGGAGGGGGCACGACTTAAGGAACGAAAGATCGAAGGAAATAAAAAAATTTACCGTAATCAAAATAAACAAAAATGAAAAATAAAAATAAAAATTAATAATAATAAAATAAAACTAGTTAAAAGAAAAATTATCTAATCTAAACAATCAAACAACGAATAGTTGTTAATCACAATCAATTTCTGGCAACGACGCCAAAAACTTGGTGCGGTATTTGTAATCTACTAACTTACCGGCAAGTGCACCGGGTCGTACCAAGTAATACCTTACGTGAGTAAGGATCGATCCTACGAGAATTGATGGATTAAGCAATAATAGTGTTTGATAGGATTAGTTAGACAAATAGAAAATAATGTTTGGGAGTTCAAAAGACATTAAACAATATTAAAAATATTAAAGACAAGCAGATAAATAAATTAGGAATAAAATATAGAAAAAGCAATTAAGGCTTTAGAGTTATCTATTTTCTGGATTGACTTTTCTTATTAACTAATTTTAATCATGTAAGATTTAATTCATGGCAAACTATGTGTGACTAGACCCTAATTCCTTATACCTTCCTAGTCTCCTCTAAAATTCATCAACTGCCAATTCTTTGGTCAATCAATTCCAATTAGAGGGTAACGATCAAATTCTAGTTTATATGCCACAAGAATCCTAATTATCCAAAAATAAAGGGATTATATGTCACGTATCCCGTTAAATACAAACAATTAGAAATTTAGGATAATATATTTTCAAGCTATTGTTCAAGTAAAGAGCTTTTCCAAGTTATACAAGAACTCAATTAGAACATGGGTCATACTTCCGTTCCACCCAAATTCATAAAATGAAGAACGAAAATAATTATTGAAATATAAATCAAAACATGAATTAAAATAGAAAAATAATATTATCAATCCATACAATAGACAGAGCTCCTAATCTTAACAATGGAGGATTAGTTACTCATGGAATATGGAATGTAAATTTGTATGGAATAATGTTGTGGAATAAAAATGTTGTTGGAACCACCCTGTTGAGATCCCTTTTATCACTAATCCTAATAATTTAAAAATCAAATATCTAAAATTAAAATAAAAATAATATCTTTTCCTAAAATAAGATTTGAATTTAAATTCGAATTAATTAACAAGTCTTTAGCTGATGGGTGGGGACCATTTGATTTGTCCATTCTGCAGCTTCCAATCTGTGTTTTCTGCACGTGGCGCATGTCCTTTTTCGCGAGTCACGCGGACGCGTCGGTCACGCGTTCGCGCCATTTGTGCAGATTCCAGTCCATGCGTTCGCGTCAGGCACGCGATCGCATCATTGCAAATTCCTCCATTCCGCGCGGTCACGTGAGCCATGCGTCCGCGTCGGTATTCGCTGGTCATCTCCTTAGTTTCTTCTCTTTCTCTGCAGAAACTTCACCAAATCCGTCCGAATGCTACCTAAAATGAATAAAATTGCACAAAACTCAAAATAGCATCCATAGTAGCTAAAATATAATTAATTCTTAATTAAACTCAACAAGTTAGATGCAAATCCATTAGGAAAAGATAGGAAAGATGATCACGCATCAAGTAACCCTTTGAGATGACCCGCTTTGTGGCAGGAGAATATGGGTAATGATACAGTGTAACTGGGCTTTAACAGAACCTAAAGCTTGATAGTTAGGGGTGACACCATCCATGAGTGATATGTTCTCACATATGTTGGCCAAAATATCCTTATGTGAAATGCCCAAATCATTATCTCACTTACTAGAGAGGTAAGCATTGATACCAACATCATAGTAACTTAGGGCTTCACTAATGAATTCTTTGTTCAAATAAATTTCATGGCCCTTAATATAAGAGTGAACAGATTCTTCATGGTAGTACATGTTGGCGTAAAATTCTCGAACTAAATCGGGATAAACTAACTTTCTAATTTCAAAAAGATTTTTTCAACCCAAATAAATAATATTATTAACAAAGTTTATCCCCTTTTTAGTCAGAGTCTTTAAATCAACCACGTAGATTGAGCACAATGGACGGTTAGACATTATAGCACTATGAAATTCAAAATTCATACTAGAAGAAAATGGAAAAGGATCAGAAAAAGAGTATGAAAAGTTATCTAAATGAGACTTGAACCCAACAGAATTAGGGTTTGTAGGTTTTTTTACAAATTTAAGAAAGGATCTATAGTTACCTTTGGTTGCTTTACTCGAGGATACAAAACATCCTTGTGGACCAGATGAAGAATGTAAAGGAGGAGACAAGGATGGTTCTTCCTCTGTCATGGGCTTCTTCCTTTTGACGGCGTTAACCCTAGATGTCCTAGCCTCTGGTGGTGCCGTTGATGGACGGCGAGAAATTGTCTTGGTTTGTACCATGATTTCTGGAACGGGAGAGGAATGCGAAAAAAATGAGAGTATATATAAATGTGGGTGTGTGCTTGATCTTTTGGAAGAGGATTTCTTCGAGCACGATAGACACCAATGCCTCTTCTAGTAGCTATTTTCTTTCTCTTCTTTATAAATACTTAATGAATGTGGTTATGAGAATGATGGAAGTTGGAGGAGAATATGAGCTACAAAGAGAAACGGCTATAAATGCTTGAGTTTTGAAAACACAAAATGATATTTAAAGAAAATAAAAAATGTTTTTAAAAATTTATTTGAAAATATATGCAAGTAAGTATTTGAAAAGACAAATTAAAAGATTTTTAAAAAATTGAACTTGATTTAACTTGGTGAAAAATTCTAAAAATAAATATTTTAAATTTATGATTAAAAATTCAATGAGGCTCACTTCATAGAATAGAACATCCTCTTTTGGGCCCAATGGTAGTGTTAAGAAAATACAAAGGCCCACCAACAAGATTTAACTTTGACCCATATTCATTTACAAGTACCAAACTCAGTTATATATCAAGAAAGCCTAGAGGGATTCATCATCTGTCCAATTTTGTCTCTTGTTGACCCAAGAGACAAAAATAACCAAAGAGCAACATCTTCACAATAATTCAATGATTCAGTACAAATAATATCCAAGGCAATTTTCAACTTGCAAAATCTGTCTTCAGACAGTAATTTTATAAATATATCAGTAAGTTGATCCTTAGATTTTAGAAATTCAATTTCAATGGTTTTCTTTAGCACATGTTCTCTGATAGAGTAAAATCTAACTTTAATGCGCTTGATTCTAGAGTACAGAGGGGAATTTTAGAAATTATAGCACTGATATTGTCACACATTAAGGGTATACTATTGACTTGCAATTTGTAATCTGCAAATTGGGTTTTAAGCCACAATAATTGTGAACAACAAGAGGATGCGGCTATGTATTCAACCTCGGCATAGATAATGTTACAGTTGCTTGCTTCTTGCTGGACCACACATTGAGTGACTATCCAAGAAAGCAACAAAAGTGCTCCTTCGATCAACTTAATCACCTGCAAAATCTGCATCGTAATAACCCACTATACAAAACTCATCAGATTTAGGATACCAAAGACCAAAATCAGAAGCGTCATGTATATATCTAATGATTCTCTTGACGGCTTAAAGATGAAATTCTTTTGGGTGTGATTGAAATCTAGAGCAAACTCTAACACTTTGAACTATATCTGGTCTAGAGGAAGTGAGGTACATGAGAGATTCAATCATTCCTCTATACCTTGTCTCATTCACGTCTTTGTCATTTTCATCTTTTTCAAGTTTAGAATTTGGATGCATTGGTGTGCTCATTTGTTTCGAATTTTCTAAATCAAATTTCTTAACCAAATCTTTGGCATATTTACCTTATTGCATAAAAATGCTAATAGGAGTTTGTTTGATTTGGAGTCCAAGAAAGAATGCGAGTTCTCCCATCATACTTATATCAAACTCATTAGTCATTAAATTTTCAAAATTAGCACACAAGGCTTCATTAGCCGAGCCAAACACAATATCATCCACATAAATTTGAACTATAATAAAATGATCATTAGATTCTTTAATAGAAAAAGTTGTATTCGTGATACTTCTTTGAAAATTATTTTTCAATAAGAAAGAACTAAGTCTTTTATACCAAACTATAGGAGCTTGTCTCAAACCATAAAGAACTTTTGAAAGTCTAAAAACATGGTTTGAAAAAAACTTTTTTTTTTTAATCAGGAGGTTGTGCCACGTACACTTCTCTATCAATAATAAAGGTATATTTGACATCCATTTGAAAAAGTTTAAATCGTTTGTGTGCGGCATAAACAAGCAACCATCTTATTACTTCCATTCTTGCAACCAGGGCAAAAGACTTATAGAAGTTAATCCCTTCTTCTTTATCATATCCTTGAGCTACAAATCTTGCTTTGTTTCTTGCAATGTAACCATATTCACCCAATTTGTTTTGAAAGATCCATTTGGTTCCCATCACCTTTTTTCCATTGGAACTTGGCACCAATTGTCAAATTTTATTTTTCTCAAATTGAATGAGCTCCTCTTCTATGACTTTGACCCATAATGGATCTTCAAGGGTTTCTTTTATATTTTGAAATTCAATTTGAGATATGAAGGCAATGTCATTTTGTTCCATCTTCCTTCTATTTGAAGATCTTGTGGTGACTCCTTGTGATGGATCTCCGATTATAATTTTTTGTGGATAGTTTTTCAAGAACTTCCATTCTCTAGGTTTGGGTGATGTGAGAGCAGATCTGGTCTGATTTGGTTCAAAACTATTGAGATTTGTAGAATCTTCTACTGTAGTAGGAGAAAAAATATATTTGTCTCCTGTAATTTGGTCTGCAGAATCAGAGTCAGGGGCTTCTTGCAAGGATTCTGATTTGTCTTGAACTTGGGTTCCTCTTAGGTTCTGTTCAACTGGATTTCCTGCATCATTATCTTTTACAACACTTGAAATTAAGTTAGATTCACAAAAAGTAACATGTATGGTCTCTTCAATGATCCTATATTTTTTAAGGTATATTCTATAGGCTTTGTTGGTGGTTGAGTAACCTACAAAAGTACATTCATACGATTTTGGATCAAAATTTTCAAAATTGTCTTTTTTATTTAAAACAAAATATTTATATCCAAAGACATGAAAGTAATTAAGATTTAGAGGAGTTCTTTTCGATAGCTCATAGGGATTTTCTTTAAAAACTTTCGAATGATGGTTCGATTCAAAATATAACAAGCTGTATTCGCACCTTTAGCCCAAAAAGTTTGGGTACATCACTTTCACAAAAGCATGGCTCGAGCCATTTCTTAAAGAATTCTATTTCTCCTTTCCACAACACCATTTTGTTGAGGTTAGGGGTGTTCGCGGTGCGGTTTGGTTCGGTTTTGAAGGAAAAAGTCATCTGATCCAAACGCTTAATTTATGTGCGGTGCAGTTTGGATTGGATGAACTTTTTTTGGAAATTCGATCCGATCCGATCCGATTACAAGCAATTTGGATCGGTTTGGATCTGCAGTTTTTTAAATACAAAATAATAACTTAATTTATACAGTTTATAACCTGTCAAACAATTAAAAATCCATCATAATAATAAAACACAATCCAACATAATAATAAAACAAAAATCCCATAGAACATTATAAACCAACATGTCCAATTGTCCAACAATCCAACATATTCAACAAGTCTTGCTAAAATAATAATTCTTCAGCATCAAAACAACTAAACAAGTCTCAACAACACAAAATCAAATAACATAGCAAGGTCTTAATAAAAACATAACATAAAAAACTCTAAACTGAGAGTTGAAGCACTGATCACTAATCAGATTCATCACCAGAGTCTTCTTCATCTATTAGTTGAGGAATTGGCTCAAATTCTACAATAAAATGTAACAAAATAAATATTAGTAAGTTAAACATATTATCAAATAGTAAAGTTAATCACTATGTAAAGATAAAATAAAACATAATATTAAAGAACATTACCTTTCTCAAGTTTTTCAAATTCTTCAAAGACTCCTCAAGGTCAATTGGTAATGAATTGGATCAAAACCAATTTTGTGCACAAATCAAAGCTTCAACAGTTTTTGGAGTAAGAGAGCTCCTATATTGATTAAGTACTCTACCTCCTATATTGAGTTGTTACCAACATACACATTACACACTAAAAAAATTACCTCAGGATATGAATCTGACATTGTTGACCTTCAAATTGAAAGCTAAAATCAACCGAACAAATATAAAATCTGCAGAAGATAAAAAAAATAGAATTCAATTTCAATCAACAAGAACAAAATACTTAATTTAATACAGAGTTTAACAAATTTTAGTAACAAGAATAACAGTACAACAAGAACAAAATAAAATTAAAACACAGTTTAACAAGTAAAAATTAAAACAAGTAAAAATTAAAGCAAGTAAAATATACCTTGAACAATTTAACACAGTTTAACACAGATTAACAAGTAAAAATTAAAATTAAACAAAATTTTAAAACAACAGAACAAAACAAAAGCAAGTAAAAATATACCTTGAAGAAGAGGCAGCAGCAACGCCACCGAGGGGAGAAGGCGACAGCGGCGTCACCAAGGAGAGGAGGCGGCAGCGATGTCACCGTGAAGAGGAGGCGATGAAGGGCATCATTCAGAAGAGGAGCAGCGGACGGCGTCGGCGTGTGACAGTGAGAGTGACTAAAAGTGAGTGATGCTGTGATGGTGAGAGTGAGTGATGTTGTGATGGTGAGAGTGAAGAACGAAGACTAAGAGACGGCAGAGGGGTTTCTTTCTTTAGATTAGGGTTTCAAACCTTTGGGGAAGCGGCGCTACTACACTAGTGTGCTACGGTAAGGGTCTTAACTCTTATTATTATTATTATTATTATTATTATTATTATTATTATTATTATTATTATTATTATTATTATTATTATTATTATTATTTGTAATATATGCGGTTTGGTTCGGTTCGGTTGTGAAGAGTGGAATCGAAAATCAAACCGAACCGCAATAAAACCGATCTAAAATCCAAAAAATATCCAAAATAGAGCGGTTTAATTTGGTTTTTGGTTTGGATCGGTCCGATTTCACGATTTTTTTGAACCGGTTTGGATCTGAACACCCCTAGTTGAGGTGTTCTAGGACAAGAAAAATTATATAATATACTAAATTCATCACAAAATTGTTCAAAATCTTGATTTTCAAATTTCTTTCCATAATCATTTCCAATAGAAGTAATCTTCAAATTCTTTTCATTTTAAATCTTTTTATATAAAATAATAAAATCTGAAAAAGTATCATTTTTGTGAGCTATAAAAGAGAACTCAACTGAATCTAGTGTAGTCATCAACCACAATTAAGTCATAGTGTTTACCTCCTAGACTTTGAGTTCTAGTAGGACCAAATAGATCAATATGTAGCAGCTCCAAAGGTCTCTTAGTTGAAACATCTTTCTTGGGTTTAAAAGAACTTTTAGTTTTTTTTCCCCATTTGACAAGCATCACAAGTGATGCCTTTGTCGAATTGAATTTTAGGAAGATCTCTAACTAAGTCTCTTTTGACAAACTGAGATATTTAAAATATGCTAACATATCCCAATCTCTTGTGCTATAACTACTTTTCAGATTCCATGGAGGTAAAGCATGCTATATTTTGTTCTTTAAGTTCATTCAAAGTAAGATCATACATATTATTACATCTTCTTGCAACAAATAAAATATCACCTGACTTTTCATCAACAACTAAGTATTTCAACCTTTTGAAAGTAACTCAATATCCCAAATTACAAAATTGACTAATGCTTAGAAGGTTGTGCTTCAAGCTATCAACCAAGAATACATTATCTATGAATGTAGAAAAATTCTTACCAACTTTATTTACGGCTATGATTTTTCTTTTTTTGTTTTCACCAAAAGTCATAAAACCTCCATCGTATTTGTTAAGTTTGATAAAGAAAGTACTTTTCGGTCATGTGCCTTGAGCATCCACTATCCAAGTACCACATATCTTTCTTCTTCTTCGATGCAAGATAAATATGCACAATACTTTAGGTAACCTTAGGTATCCAAATCAATTTGGATCCTTTGATGTTAAACCATCTTAGTTGCTCAAGAGAATTGAAATCTCTAATAATCTTGTACACTTTATATCCAACTTTTCTTTCAAAAATGAAGCATTGATGAAATGAATGTCCATGTTTCTTATATGTTTGATAATGATTATTTTTTGTTGATTTTTCAAAATGATATGAGGTTTAAAATTTTTTATTTTTGAGTTGAGGGTTCATTTTCAACACTTCGTTTTACAAAAATAGTTTCATGTTTATCAAAATCGTAATTCAGATTTTTCAAATAATGATTTTTGACTAGCTAGTAATTTATCTAAGTTACTGAAATTTTGAGCAAATTTAGCTATGTCTTGATTTAAACCTCTAATCACTTTGTGAAACCTTTCATTTTTATCAATTCTATCTATTAAAAAAAATAAATGAATGATTCCCTTTAAGAATTTCATTTTTAGATTTAAGACATTTATTTTTTTTCACTAAATCAACTGTATTTTTTTTTATTCAATTTTTTTAAGATATGCATTTTCTGCTTTTAAAGAATCATTTTCAGCCTCAAATTCATGACATTTATCTAAAATTTTTCTAACATAACCAATTAAATCATTAATCATTTGATGGAGTTCGTCATTAGTTAGGAAGGAATAAATTACCTCTTCAGCTTGATCTTGATCAGCCATGAAGAAAGCATAAGCTTCATATTTGGAGTCTTCTTCTTCCTCTGAATTATTTTTCAAGTTTTTCCTTGAAGCCATCAAAATATTTTTTTTATTCTTCCTTGTCTTGTCTTCTTTTTTGAACTTAGAACAGTCATACTTGTAGTGTTCTGCCTTCTTGCATTGATGATAGATAATTTTACTAAGGTCTCTTTTGTGTTTATTTGAACTTGAATCTTTGCTCCTTCCTTTATTTTTCATGAGCCTCTTTAATTTCCTAACAAAAAATATAATTTTGTCATCTAATGAACTATTATTGGAATCATCTTTCAATGACTCAACAGTAGACTTTAAAGCCACTGCTTTCTTTTTCATATCACGGCTTATATGGGTGGTTTCATAGGTAAGGAGTTTTCTCTCAACTCATTATATGATATCTGTTTCAGGTTATCACTTAAAACAATGACAGTTGCTTTAGTTTCCCATTCTTTGGTAAAACATCTTAGTATTTTTCTTACTAGCACTTGTTCAGAGTGAGTCATCTCTATAACATCCAAGCTATTGATGATGACAGAGAACTTCTCGAACATTTCATCAATTGTTTCTTCTTCCTTCATAGCAAATATCTCGTTTTCTTTCTTTAACATGTCAATCCTTGTTTCCTTCACTTGTTCTATGTCCTCATATGTGACTTGGAGTTTATCCCAAATCTCTTTTACTATTTGCACCTTGATACCTTTCGGTACTCCTCAAAGCTAATTGAGTAGTGCATCATGTTGATTGCTTTGGTGTTCAGCATTATTTTTTTTATCTTCATCATTCAATTTAGCTTCTTCTTTGTGTGTCATGACTTTTTCTTCTGCACTTATTTTGGTTGGAACTTGTAGACCATTCATAATTATCTTCTAAATATTGTAGTCAACAGATTGGACAATATCCGCATTCTTTCCTTTTAGTAGTTATAGTTTTTGCCGTTGAAGAAGGAAAATCTGTTGTTGGACTGACTTTTAGTGAGTGAGTAAGCCACGACATTCGAGCTCATATTGTTGGCCATCTGGATCTTTTCTCCAAGCTGTGAAGTTTGACTTCTTTGAGACCAAGTTTTGATACCAATTGAATATTTGTAAATGGCCTAGAGAAGGGAGTTGAATCTATGCCCCCTTTTGACCTTCTTTTTGCCTTTTACTTCTGACTGGATTTGGAACTTAGTTGTTGTTAAGTCTGTCAAGTTAAAATTTCAGGAGATTTATTTGGTCTCTTCACGATGCGATTAGGAACAGAGCAACTCTCTATTTTTGAATAGTTGTGACTTCTGTGAAATAGACAATGCAGGAAACATTTTTATTTTGTCTCATACATATCGAGAAAAAATAAAAGAGTAGAGAAAAAAAATCACACAATCATGTATCCTGATTCAGTTACTATGTGCAATATGACCTACATGCAGTCTCCTCCACAACAGTGAAAGAATTTTCACTATCTTTCACAATGTTTACAAACACAAATTTTCTTTAAGATTCAATCCAATCCTATCTAGGACAACCCAACTTCTACTTTAGTTAGATTTAGCTAGATTCACTCTCTAGACTTGGAACCACTAATTGCTCACCCAATTTAGCAAGAAAATTTCCTCAAAATTATGTGTACAAAATAGAAATACATACAAAAGAGTTTGACATAATTTTTTTATTTTTCTAGATAACTTTCTTTGCCTTTTCTCTCAATGGCTTTTACTGATACCTCACTTAATGCTTTTTTTATTGAAAAAAAAAAGATAAACACTGAAGAATAGAAAATTTAATGTAAATTCATAAAGGAGAAGAAGGGTTAGCTTGAAAGTTATGAAGACCCAAACTTGTGTGCCCACTTCTTATCCTAATCTCTGGCCATTTATCCCTTTAATAGATGAGTAAATCTCCCAAAAGTTTAAAACTTGACTTGAACTTCTTTGACTACTTCTTCCACAAATAACACAACAGCAGTGCAGAAGAGAGATTTGACAACAACGGTGAATAAAGCAAACATGCATTCTTACCTAACTGCTTCTCTTTCTTCATTTTTCAAATTTCTTCAAGGATCTCAGCCATTCATCAATACTTTGGCTCCAAGTTTGGTTCTTGACGTTTGATTTGTAGCAGAACTTCAAAACCTCAATTTTCTTTAAATTTTTCGTTCGTTGCATGTAGGAGAAAAATATCTTCAACAAGCAACAATGAAGCACAAAGAAAAAATAATGATTTTCTGATTTACCTTCGAATTTAATCTTTGCTTTTGAGCCCTAACTTTTGATTTTTTTTTTGTTTCTTAATTTTGATAATCCATTTTTTTTCTTGATTTGAGCTCTAATTAGACATTTTTTTTTCTTACTTTCTTTTGGAACTTCTTCCTGTGAATTAGAGAAGAGAAAAGAGAAAAAAGAGAAAATGTGTTCGGTCACTTTTGCTTTGGTTAAAAAAAAATGAGTTACTTCTCTCTATTTTGGATACTGATATGCAACTACTCTTTGGGCCATTTGTTAGATCATGGACTTGATCCAATATTAAGATAGTTCCTTCTAATTTTAGTCTACACATTTAGCCAAATATATTATTCACACGCTTTGAACTTTTGGCTTAATATTATAACGTTTGTTCATCATTAAATTATTGTTATTATTTTTTCAAACTCAATATACTATTTTCTTTTTTTTTTTTTTGGTTATTTTTACTAATTTTTGTTTTTTTTGTTTTTGGATTTTTTTTCTAAGACGAAGAAACAAAATAAAATAAGAGAAGAAGAAGAGTTGATTATAGTATTTAATGATTTAGCTTAAGAATCTCATAAAGATAATAGTTAAGAGAAGGAATAAGAAACGTTTTTATTTTTCAATGCATGCATAAAAATTTAAAAATTAACATTTATTTTATATTTTAAGTCCATCCTTAAACGCTCTTTGCTAAGTATAGAGTGTTGCACACGTTGTTAATTCATTAAATTTGAACTCGTTCATTTATTATATTTTATTTGAATGGTTTAAATTTAAAAAGGTAATCTGTTAATCAGGTTAATCATTTTTTTTATAAATTTTAGATTTTTTTATAAGTTTTAGATATTAGATCACTTTTTTATTTTTAATATTGGGAGAGGAGTGGTGTATAACAACGTTATGGGGCTGCATGGTACGTAACCGGAGTGTGACGGCCAGGATCGAAGAAATCGGACGGTCCGTTTTGAGGATCAGTAATCGGACGGTCCGATTTCAGGCTGGGCAGGTACACAAATCGGACTGTCCGATTTGCGCCCCCAGCCACGTGTCGCGCATGCACGTTGGTCCAGCAAAGATGAAATGATCCCAACCACCCGAGCTCCCTTAAGCCAGTTTCACTTTCACTTTCCCTTTCCCATTTCACTTTCACTTTGTTCCATTTCTCTTCTCCCATATACCCCACCCCCAGCCACCGTAGCTCACTCCATTGTTGAAGGTTTGAGCTGAAAAAATTGGACCACACAGAAAAGTATGCCTAAAAGAAGAAAAATAAAAGATGTCAATCGTCCAGAACTCCACATTGCTAATTATCTTGATCATCTTAACTATGTACGTTTCTATTCCAAAATTTTTTATTTTAGTTAAAATAATAATTATAATGTTAGAGATTAGTAATAGTTTATTATAGTAATAATGTTAGGAATTAGTGGAATAATAATATTTAGATATTTGAGTTTAATTAAAAATGATATTAGAGATTATTGGGTATTAATATTGTTTAGATATGTTACATTATAATAATAAGTTAATTATTGTTATTAATAGAATAATTGCAATAATAATATTGTTAATAATAACACGGTTATTAAAAAATTTGGATGTATGATAAATAAATAAATAGAATAAGTAATATTAATATTAATTGTTATAATCCGCCTATTGTAATAATAATAATTATTACTGCTAGTAGCGTTTAATTATCAGTAGAATAGAATATAGTAGTGTTAATATTGTTCTATTGTACGTGTGAATTTAAATAAGTTAATTAGTTTTAATTGTTAATAATAAATAGTTTTTTTGTAGTTACTTAATATTATATTAGTCGTTCGTAAATAAATATTATGAATTAAAAATTATTATTAGAGATTATTGGGTATTAATATTGTTCAGATATGTTACATTATAATAATAAGTTAATTATTGTTATTAATAGAATAATTGTAATAATAATATTGTTAATAATAACACGGTTAGTAAAAAATTTGGATGTATGATAAATAAATAAATAGAATAAGTAATATTAAGTTTAATTGTTATAAAATCCGTCTATTGTAATAATATTAATTATTACTGCTAGTAGCGTTTAATTATCAGTAAAATAGAATATAGTAGTGCTAATATTGTTCTGTTGTACGTGTGAATTTAAATAAGTTAATTAGTTTTAATTGTTAATAATAAATAATTTTTTTGTAGCTACTTAATATTATATTAGTCATTCGTAAATAAATATTATGAATTAAAAATTATTATTAGAGATTATTGGGTATTAATATTGTTCAGATATGTTACATTATAATAATAAGTTAATTATTGTTATTAATAGAATAATTGCAATAATAATATTGTTAATAATAACACGGTTATTAAAAAATTTGGATGTATGATAAATAAATAAATAGAATAAGTAATATTAATATTAATTGGTATAAAATCCGCCTATTGTAATAATATTAATTATTACTGCTAGTAGCGTTTAATTATCAGTAGAATAGAATATAATAGTGCTAATATTGTTCTGTTATACGTGTGAATTTAAATAAGTTAATTAGTTTTAATTGTTAATAATAAATAATTTTTTTGTAGCTACTTAATATTATATTAGTCATTCGTAAATAAATATTATGAATTAAAAATTATTGAATTAATTATTTATGTTATAAGTTTAATATAAATATTTAATAAAGGGTTAGTGATTGATTTTTTATTGTATGTTTGCTGTTAGAATAGAATAAAATAGAGTAGTTAGTTATTTGAGTATTAGTAGATAATATAATAGTTATTTGTATAAAGTATTGTATTGTTATTATTATTATATTTATTGATTCTTATGTGTAACTGGTTATTTGATAATGAAAATTCGATTCTTTTAAGTTTAATTTGTTAATTTATTAATATTATTGTTTTTGTTTAGGGATCTAGAATGTTGCAATGTGACCACTACATGCCGCCGGATCGGTACAATCTAATAGTGGAGGGGTTTTTACGGGACACCAGCTTTTATCATGTTTCACAGATTGGAGTTGTCCAATGTCAGTCAGCATTGGTTAATGCTCTGATTGAGAGATGGCGCCCCGAAATTCACACCTTCCATTTTCCGGTTGGTGAGTGTGCTTTGACACTGGAGGATGAGGCGTTAATTTTTTGTCTTCCGATGAATGGTTTGCCAGTTACGGGACCGACACTGAGTAGTTATGAGGCGTTAGAGGCTGAATGCTTGGATCAGTTTAGTGTTGCACCTAGGCAGGCAGATTGTAGGGGAAGTTTCATCAAGTTGACGTGGTTTCGAGCATTGAAGGATCGGTTAGTGTTGGTTGATGATATCCAGATTCAGAGGTACGTGAAGTGCCACATAATGTTATTGTTTGGGACCGTTATATTTGGAGATAAGTCTGGAGTAGGGGTGCACTGGAAGTTTCTCCCATTACTCCGTAACTTTGCCGGGATAATACAGTTCAGCTGGGGATCGACATGCCTGGCACACCTGTACAGAGCGTTGTGTAGGGCAACTCGTGTCGACTGTAAGGAGATTGATGGTCTGCTGACACTGTTGCTTGCCTGGGCTTGGACCCGTCTACCATTCATTGCGCTGATTCCAAGCAATCCTCGAATCTTTCCGATTGCAAATAGGTAAATTTAATTACTAAACGCTTTTAAATAGTGTATTTTAAATTGTCTCCATAAATGTAAGTTAGCGACTTGCTTGATGTTAGGTGGCGTAACTGGGAATGTCAGAATCGGCCTTACAGATTTCGTACCCTTGAGAACTATAGGAGAGATCTGGATGTTCTGCAAGAAGGACAGGTTTGTTGTAATAAATAAGTAGTTCTTTTCGTTTATCCGTGTTATTATTCTGTGTGTAATCCTCGGTTACTTGCATAATGTGTGCAGTTTGTTTGGGAGCCTTATGCAATTGGAAGGACCGATCCGGACGTGATTCCTCCTGACATCCGCCAGCATTCTGCTATTTAGAGTGCCACAGTTCCACTTATATCTTTTGAATGTATTGAGTGGCATGCATCTGATAGACTGAGGAGGCAATTTGGCTTGACTCAGGGTGTTCCTAATCAGGAGCGAGACCTAGGTGAAGCACACGGCGAAGTTCTGACAGGTCCGAAGAATCAAGATTGGTCTGGAACCCACTCAATCTGAGTTATGCATTGGATGAACCGGTATAGTCATATTCTTGTCGATGACACGGTACCCTCCCAGCATCAGGCAGATATCTACTTGCATTGGTACCGAGATAGATTTGGTTTACACTTGCATCTGTCACAGATCGAACCGCAAGAGAATCAGCCCGGTGATCCTATGCATAATCAGGAGAACCAAGACGTACAATCACCGCCACCACCATCCCCACCGCAACCACCACCGCCTCCCTCACAAACACAGGCACAACAAGAGCCTGAGCAGTTCACTCCATACATTCCTGACACACATTCTGTGGATTACTTGACTCCACCAGTATATCAGCAGTACTGGAGTGTCCCGCACCAAGAATCAGGTGAACAGGGTTCTTTTAGCCAGCTACTTGGGTTCATGGCTCCTGTGCCAGGTTACCCATATCCAGCTTATAGAGACATTCCCACCGACCAGATGGCCCAACCGAGTGGGATTGCTCCAGGTAGATTGTCATTGGATACGAGACCTCGACAACTCACCTCTTCTAGTACTTCCGGAGGTAGAGTTTCTGTTGACTCTAGTATGAGTGATGATGCCACGAGGGGTATCATACAGAGCGGATTTGATCGTCGTGTTCCGATGAATCTAATTCTAGAGAGCTATCAGCTAGTTGATGAGGACAATGATGACTTTCTGGTTGACCATCCAGATGGGGATGAGGTTGCGGATGAGGATGACGATGACGATGAGGATGAGGACGACGATGAGGATGAGGTGGATGGTGAGGATGATGATGATGGGGGTGATGGTCCAGATGATGGTTCAGCGCCTACTGCAGGTAAAACGATTTGTTGGTCATTGATTATTTGACTTCATTATTGAATTATTGAATTAGTTGTTTATTGAATTAGTTGGTTATTGATTATTTGAGTTGATTAGTTGATTCAATTAGTTGGTCATTGATTATTTGACTTCATTATTGATTAATCGAGTTGATTATTCAATTAGTTGTTTGTTGAATTAGTTAGTTATTGATTATTTGAGTCGATTAGTTGATTTAATTAGTTGATTTAATTAGTTGATTATTGACTTAGTTGATTTAATTAGTTGATTGTTGAATTAGTTGATTTAATTAGTTGATTGTTGACTTAGTTGTTTGTTGAATGTTTTCATAGGTACAGCCACTAGCGAAAAAGGAAAAGGATACAACCTTAGAGCTGACCCACCTCGGCGGAGCACTAGTCGGTATACCCCATCCGCTTTTAAGAAGGTTGTAAAGAAATGCAAGAAATTAGTCAAAGATGTAAAATAGGCGATGAGAAAATGATGTTAGGCTTACTTATGTATCTTGTCATGGACTTATTTATCTAGCATGTGTTGGACTTATTTATGTAGCATGTTGGACTTACTTATGTAGACTGTATTGGACTTATTCATGGAACTGGTTCAATTTTCTAGAATGTTTGAGATTTGGAAATGGTTGAGAATAGGTGTGAGAAATATTTGGATGGGACCCGAATAGGGTGGCAAAATCCGAGTTTTAGAGGAGATGCTGCCGAAATTTTATAAAATTGAAAGTTTCATTTGAAGTAAATATTTAAAAAGATTTGGTTTTAAACATGATATATTTTGAGATTGATTTATTTAAAAGAAGGAATTATGTCTTGAATTGGAATTGTTAATCACGTCATACAATAACATCATATACGAAAGTCATACAATATATAAAATATTCAAAGTCATACACTAAATCGAGCGTCCATCTACTGCGGATTGCTTGGACCACCACGTTGACGACATCTACTACGGCTGTGGCCATCGGCCCCGCATTGCTTACATCGCCTAGGACCGCGCAACATCCGAGTGTCCATCTCATTCAAGAAACGGGTCATCCTTGGCCGACCTTTGGATACCCGTCTAAGGAATGGATTACCTACGAATCGAGGTCCATGGTAAACAGGCCATGTTGTTGGATTCCCGAGTGGCCTAAACCTAGCCCTGTACACTCGTCGAACCTGGTCCATCTTGTAGACATCATGTACATACAGTTGCCAATCAAGACGTTGGTTTGCACAACAAGCAAACACATGTCAACACGGAAGCCGGTCAACTTGGAACTCACCACAGTCACACCGTTGTTGACGGAGGTCCACTGCATACTCCACACCACTCGGACACTCACGCACTTCGAATACCTCATTCTGTCGGTCAAAGCAACTCACTTGGATGTTACCTGCTGCCCGCTGCTTTGCATGTAGTTTGGAGGTTACAAGCTCAGAGAACACATGTCCTGCATTAATTTGAGCCTCAGCCTCGGCCCTTTTTCGGGTGAACAATTCATTAAGCCTGTAAAATGTTGCCTTAACAAGTGCAGTGACTAGAAGATTACGAGCCCCTTTCAGTACCGAGTTGATGCATTCTACTAGATTGGTTGTCATATGACCCCATCGATATCCCCCATCAAATGCTAAAGCGTATTGCTCACGCGAAATTCGATCCAACCAGTTGGTATAAGCCTCACCCCGCTCACGTAAACGCTGATAACGCGTCTCGTACTCGCGAACTGTTCGCGAGTAACCTGTCACATAAAAAAGGACCCACCATAAAAAACGTTCATCATAATAACTGAGTTCAGGAATAAATGTAATCGTAACTATCATACCGATGTTGACGATAAGCTTCTGCAGATACGGAGCCTTGAATTTCCTCAGAAAGTTGGACTCTATGTGTCTGATGCAAAACATGTGGAATGCTTTGGGAGGAGACCAAGCTCCGTGACAACGAGCAATAGGAGCCCTAATGGAATCGTGTCGATCGGAGATAAGACCCACACCGTCACGTGTCACAACATGCTGTCGCAAGTTACTCAGAAAAAAGTGCCAAGCCTCAGATGTCTCTCCCTCAACTATCGTAAATGCAATCGGCACGATGTTGTTGTTGCCATCCTGTGAGACTGCAACCAACAAACAACCCTTGTATTTTTCATACAAATGAGTTCCGTCTACCTGTACTATTGGCTTGCAATGTCTGAAGGCTCTAATACAAGGGTAATAACTCCAGAAGACTCGGTGTAGCACACGAATATTAGGAATCAAGTCATCTCCCTGGTACACAGGCATTGTTTCAAAATGAACAACTGCGGATGGCTCCTTGTGACACATGGCCTCAAACCATATCGGCAAGGCTTCGTACGAAGCTTCCCACCCTCCGAAAATTGACTCCACTGCCTTCTGTTTTGCCAACCATGCTTTGCGATAACTAATGGTGTAGTTAAACTTTGACTGTACTTCTGCAATCACTGATTTCACCCTAATAGACGGGTCAGCTTCTACCAATGGCTTTATTGCTTCTGCAACTGTGTTGGAATCCAGCTTCGAATGATCTTGAGAAATGGTGGCCCTAGTACAGGTGTGACTACCATTGTACCTCCTTATCTCCCAACAGAACTTTCTGGACATTTTGCTCACCCTAATTAGCCAATCACATCCTGCACCATACTGGGTGCATTTAGCATAGAATATCGTCGGTTCTGACTCATGCACCCGATAATCTACACCTCTGCGAATTGTATAATCTTTCATCGCCTTAATCACTGCCTCCCTAGAACTGAATTCCATTCCCACAGTAAATTCACCATCCGGCATAAGGGGAAGCTCTGCGGCAACAACATCACAAATTTTAGACTTGTCAGAACCAATAATGTAATAAACTAACAAGCACAGAACAATGGAAACCGTACTTCTCAAAACCGAACCGGTGATCGAACCGGTCAGATCACTGGTTTAACTGATATACCCGGTCTTATGTAATTAAAAAATAAAGCATAGTAAAAAATTTTTACTAACAATTCAACAATTTTCGTTGCCTTCTGCGGTCTCACCATGAGACTGGACCGGTCTAAGATTCGGATTACCAGTTTGTCGGACGAACCAACCGGTCCGGTCGAACCGGTCTGTCAGTTGAACCGGTCGGTCCGGTCGAACCATCAAGTCCCATCCTAATGCCCTGCCCGGTCGGACTGGCCGGTCCATTCTAGATGACCAGTCCGGTCAAACCAGTCATTTCGGTCGACCAAGCCGGTCCGGTCAAACCGGCCAGTCGGGCCCAAATGGCACACAAATCATACTATCACAAATCTTAATTTAAATTAACGGCGCACCTGCATTTACATATTGAGGAAACTCCGGTGCATGAATGGCCTCCAAATCCAACGACCGCATGAAACTCGGCTCCACAAATGGCTGCTGATTTGCTAGTGCATTTGCCACATCCACCACATCTGTCACCATAGCCTCGTCAGCTTGATCTTCGTCTACACCGGGATCAACGACCTCGTAGTTACTTTCGAACTCTTCTTCACTATCACTGTTGTAATCTTCCAATTCAATATCTCGGTCCGCTGCAGATTGCTCGAACTCGATATACAGTTCGATAAACGTCATTCGCGACCGACTTTCAAGATACACTGAAAACATTTCTTGCATGCTCGCTTCGTCGGTCACGTATTTCGTTTGAAATTGCACGAACCCACCAAAGACAGATATAGGATATCTGTACAGAATACACGACACTCTCCTAGATATTTGAGACTCCATCCTCTCACAAATGACCCCTTTTAATTCTTCAAATGACAGTGTGAATGGAATAATAATATCTAACGGATTATCACACACAA
This sequence comes from Arachis ipaensis, assembly GCF_059453495.1. Classification (NCBI taxonomy): domain Eukaryota; kingdom Viridiplantae; phylum Streptophyta; class Magnoliopsida; order Fabales; family Fabaceae; genus Arachis; species Arachis ipaensis. The sequence goes on along the minus strand of NC_142441.1, from coordinate 144,853,283 downwards.
ATTTCACTCCTTCTGATGTTTGTAATAAAATATGGTCATGATAATACACTTTTAATCTTACTCTATCATCCATGATAATAGAGAAGAAGAGATCTAAAAATAAAGAAGAAGAGATTTGCAGAGAAGAGATTTAGAGAATTGTAGCACCGAAGAGGAGGAATGAAATGAGCTGCTCAGATTAGTGGGTACATCTATATATATATATATATATATATCACACTCAAATCGGACCATCCGACCACATCTATGGCCATTCGAAATTTTTAGAACTAACTAATCGGACGGTCCGATTAGTAGAAAGCCCGCCCAAAAATTTTTTTAAACCCAGAAATCGCTGGGTCCGATTTGGGTTAGCTGGAGTTTTTCTGAAATCAGCCCTCAAATCGGTAGGTCCGATTTCCTTGGGCAAAAAAAAAAAAAAAATCCTACGCATGCTACAAATCGTATGGTCCGATTTGCATGCATGCAACTTCGCCACGCACAAATCGGACAGTCCGATTTGTGCCTCTCACCCCCTGCATGAAATCGACCGTCCGATTTCCCTCCGTTAGCTAACCGCCGTCACACACTAGTTAAACACCTCTCAGCGCCATAAACGGGCGTTACACCAACCCTTGGTTCATATCCAGAAAAATTGGCCATATCAGATTGAAGTCCACAACAAAAAGAATATTGTATAAATATTAAAAGTAACATCTCTGTACAACAACAAAACTTACTGGGCTTTAGAATTAAAATAAATAATACATGAAAAATAAGTTAAAAAACCATGTACTAAATTCAGAAAAAAAGATATATTAGAATTTTAAAAAAATAATATTAAATATATATTATGTATATAATATTAAAATTTAAATAAATTTTGTTTTGTGTAAAATAAAATTATAATATTAAATATAAACACAATAATAAAAAAATTTGTGTTATATAAATTTAATTAATACATACATACACATATATATATATAATTTTATTTTGTGTGAAACAAAATTATAACATTAAATATGAAGTGAATGATAAAATATTTTATATTATATAAATTCAATTTAAAAAACATATATACAACGTAAGAAGCAAACAAACATATAATAATTTTATTTTGTGCGAAACAAAAATTCATATAAAAAAATATTATATAATTTTTTATTAACAATTTTTTATTGAAATATGTTACTTTCCTATATTTAAAATATATTATTTGAAATAATTATATTATTTTAGTTAATATATATTATTTAGAAAAATATTTAAAATTTATTATTTTGTATTAAAAATATATTATTAGTTTTTCCCGAAACAAGGTTTTTTTTTGGGTTCAAATACTATGATAAAAAAAATTTACGTAACTGCGACTATTCAATAAATATTATATAAGTTAATAAAAGAAAGAAGTACTCTTTTCTTTTTTTACCAAAAATAGGAAGACTCAAATCCGCGACCATTTTAGGTGAGTATGAGAAGATTATGCTATTTGAATTATAACTCGTTGGCAAAGAAAAAAATACTCTTACTTATATATTAAATAGAATAATTATTTATTAGGCTCATTCTTATACAAATAAAAATTTCTCTTAGTTTTATATCTGTAATATTTTATACCAATTAGCTCTAAAGTTTAATTATTTTTTGAATAAATTAATAAAAAATAATACAAATAATTGTTAAAATATAATTGTATTTTAATTTTTCATTTTATTACGTACACGTTGAGAATAATTTGAAATAAAAGATAATGGACTGCCTTGTATTTTGTGCTTTGACTGCATCGTCATCTGAGAATTATGGTGCCTTCATGGAGATTGGAATACTTCTATAGAATCGGTTTGTGTTTGGAGTTAGCCAACCAGTAGCGGCGATAGATAGGCTTCTTCCTCTTCTATGACAGCGATTTTTTGGGCTTTAAAAGTCATTCTTGGCAGAGGGGGAAGGGAATGGGTTCAAGAGCGTCAAAATTTTTGTGACTGGCCAGAGCAATAGTGAAAGCACTGCCAGTAAACAGTGAAGATGCTTGAAGACATAGCATCGACAATAGAAGAATTCGATCAGATTTTTCTGAGTGCTTTTGTGGTGTAAAGGTCGTCCTATGTTAAACGAGAGCTAATTAGTTTTTTTTGTTAGTATCAATTTGTTTATTCAGCCCATGATAAAAAATAATAATAACAATAATAAATAAATTTAATTTACGTAATAACTTTTAATATTATTAATTTTTAAAGAGTGCTGCACTCTACTTTACCTAGAGTGCATTAATATTTTATATATATATATATTGTTTACTTTATCGTATATTTTATATGCTTCAGAACGTGACAAAAATGCTTTAGTTTTATTTATTTATTTATATCTCCACTGTTTCATTTTTTCCAGTTTTTGATTCAATTCAGAGTGACGGATTTTGAGAGACATACAATAAAATTCCATTATTACAACGTAATTTTCATGTCGTGTTAGTTTAATCGCTGATTGATTTCATTACGAATATCGGATTAAGCTAGCATTTGCCTTTGTTTTTGTGATTTTTTTGGTTGTTGTGATGAATTTTGTTATTTAATTAAAGCATTTGGAATGATGCACGGCAAACTGTTTGATGAAAAGCCTCAGAAACAAGTTGGGTCATTCCCGTTCCTCTTTAACGTATTTTAGTTGTTCTGCTACTGGATTGTACTAACTGGTAACTTTACTTGTGCTTTTTGAGCTTCCCGGTGATTACTGATTAGTGTAATTTTTGTTCGTTCTTCCAGTGCGCGCAGATTATTTCACGCTCTTAACTGAATCAATCCTTGCGTTTTCAGTTTCACCATTTCGTGCAACAGGATATAAGTCATCCATATGTCACAAACTGTAACCATGTTCTTATTCTTTTTTAAAGCACTTCAGTAGTGTTGACTAAAAATTCAATGTTAAGACGTAAGGGTGGATATTTGTGTAATTATTAAGAGTTAAGGGGTACTTTACAATTTTGCAAATAGAAAGGAGATGAATTTAATTACTCTGAAACTATCCTCCGATACAGAACCAATGGAAAAACCATCAGAAACCGAAGAACCCTCTTCAACTCCGTTGCCAGATCATCAAAACTGGATAGCGTGCGTAAAAGATTCTATTGCACTAACCTTATTATCGTTATTCAATTTTACTTTTTGATTAAAAGGATAATTTCTTTTTCCTTTCAGAGCACAAGATTTGCTGAGGGAGAAGCTGATCAGAGAGGATAGCTTCACATGGAAAATACCCGAAGACCGTTCGGATTCGGAGGAAGGATTATTGAGATACATTGGCGGAGTTGATATAAGCTTCTCAAAAGATGACCCATCAATGGCGTGTGGCACACTTGTGGTTTTGGACTTAAGAACTCTGCAAGTTGTTTATGAAGACTTCTCTTTGGTCAATATTCGAGTTCCCTATGTTCCTGGCTTCCTTGCATTCAGAGAGGTAAATGTTCCTTTTTTTATGATTAAACTCAAAGATACATGTACCATTACTTGAAAAATTTGTGACGTCAATTCAGTTTCTTTATAACTATAGGTGACTTCAGTTTAGTCTGAGATATATTTGACATTTGTCCCTTTCTTTTACCATTTGGATTCTATTCTTGAAGACAGAAATATACATTGTGACTACTCACATAAAAATTTTCATGTGGAGATGATAGCTAATATGTTGACAGGTTCTGGTAAGTTAAATAATTTAGTCAAATATATCAAAATTTTTAACTATTCTCAAATATCATATTTAGATATAGGAAATCTTCATGTGAGTAGGGCAAACAACCCAACCCTTGAAACATACTTCAGTCCCAGGTGGCGAAGAGCCGACATCAGGGTAGCAAACCTTTCCTAGAGTAACTTTTATCCATTGAGCAACGACCCTTCCACTCAACACCGTGGTCGGATCACTAAGGATGACTTTCATCCCTACGGATCACTAAGGCTGACTTTCGTCCTGCTCAACGGGTCGGTCTTGCAGTAGTCACCAATATATAGATAGATTGGTTGATTTAGATATTCACTTTTAGAAAATATAAGAAAAATTTTGTCTCAGTCTCGCTCTCTCTACAACTAAGTGTGTTTCTGGTTCTACTGTCTCTTTGTTTCTCTTGCAGTGTCTAAGCACAGCCTAACAGATGAATTGATTCACAAATCTTTAAGGAACTAAACTTTGTCACAAATGTGTTAAAAACTAAAATGATGTCATGCATATCTTTAAGGACCAATTAGCTAGGATAGTCTTTTCTCAATTTTGATTTATAATTTTCCTTACATTAAGTGTCTAAATTATTTATTTCAGCTCTTGTTTTGATTAATCTTATAATATTTTAGGCCCCAATTCTTTTAGAGATTCTGGAGAAAATGAAAAAGAGTGGTAGTTCTTTCTACCCACAGGTGACTGTCGTATCTTATGTTGAAAAATAGTTCTAATTTGCTTAGTCTACCTTGTATATCGATTGGATGGTGTGTGGCTCATGTGGATCCTACACTCCATTTAGCGTTGCAAGAGTGTGTTTCGAATATACTGAATTTTAAAATGAAGATTATTTACTTTGGAATTTTGTAGCAGTCTTTTTTCTTTTTGATGATTTTGTACAATGTTTTTGTCATCTGAATGGAAGTTGATTTTGGTGTTTATTGACAGTTGTTAATGGTTGATGGAAACGGAATACTACATCCCCGAGGCAAGTGCTTTTGTAAGAGATATGCCAATGTTATGTATTGTTCTTATACTGCTGTTTGTTTAAGCTAAAAAATATTCTTTTGAATTCTCAAAAGAATTATAAATTTGAATTTATTTAGCAGTAGTGAATTTGAAATATAATACTGTATTTGCAGAGTAGCTGCTTTAAAGTGAGGAACTATTCATTGTCATTAGACTGTTCTCTTCTAGTAATGGGACATTGTTTTTCAAACATTTTGTATGCTTAGTAAACCATCAATTTGTAATACTGGGTCATTGTTTTTCAAATATTTTTATGCTTTAATAGACCATGACATTGAATAGTGATTCAACCAATGAATTTTTATCACTCCATTTTCAATGTCTAAGTTTTTCCCCTAATGTAAATTATGTTTTCAACTTTTTCATGTTATAATTGATATAAAATATAGAAATTTTAGCTTGTTATTATCTTACCATGTATAAATGGAAATTCCCTAAATTAACTTATGCAGGCTTTGGCCTGGCCTGTCATCTAGGAGTTGAGGCCAATCTCCCAACAGTTGGAATTGGAAAGAATGTTAGTATTGATAATATTCGATCTAATTCATTCTTATTGTCATGGTTAGTCATTTTTTTTATCTTGTACCTATCACAAAACTGAGGAGCTTCTATTGATAGAAATTCGGTTATCGATCATTTAAGAGATTTTGCACTCTCTTTTGTTCTTACAGTCAAGAAGAAGAATTGCCGTTTAAATACTCGAACACTTATTCTTTACCTGTGTATGTTCCAGTTGCATCATGTGGATGGTCTTAATCAATCTAGGGTTAGAGAGCTTCTTGAAGCTGGAGAAAATTCTTGTAAAGATTTCATTAATTTGGTAGGTTGCTCAGGGCATATATGGGGAGCGGTAAGTCATTCATCTAAGACCAAACTAGCTATTTGGTAACTCAATGATACATGTGACTTGGTTTTAACTCCTGAATGATACATGTTAGCATCAGTTTTAGTCTTTAATTGTCTAACAGAAGTTTAGTTATTAAAATATTCATGTGGCATCTATTTGGTCCTTTGTTCAGGTAAATTCATTAATTTATTTAAGGTCAACATCTATTGTTGAAGGACCAAAGTGATGTTACATGTATTTTTTTTCAAGTACTAAATTGATGTAATGGACCAAACTAATGTGAGCGTACATCTTTCAGGGACTAAACTGATGTCACAAATCTTTTAAAAATCAAACTAATGTCACCTATATCATTGTGGGACTAGATAGCTAGTTTACTCTTTGAATTAACGGCATTTTGTTATTTGTTACACTAACTGCTCTGGTGAGCACAAGCCATTGGAAAAGTCCGTGCCATATTGCTGGCATGTTATGAATTGCTATCCAGCTTAGACTTACACATGCTGCTAAAATCCAGTTTCAAGTATTTATACAGTTATAAATATTTATTGAATCAGTTTTTTTTCCAAAACAATATGTTTAGGCCATGAGATCTACACAAGGATCTATAAAGCCAATATTTATATCAATTGGTCATCGGATTTCACTTCAAACTGCTCTTAGACTAGTTCAGATGACTTGCAAGTATCGTGTTCCCGAGCCAATTAGACAGGTGAAATTATTTGTCATTTGAAAGCTTTTGATATCTCATTAGTTTCACATGTATTCATATAAATCGTATGTCCATTACTAGATACAAGTAACTATTTACATGAATTAATCTATAAATTGAATATTTATGGCTTTTATTTCTAGTCCTTTATTTCATGTTAGTACACTTTAGCAGTCTTGGTTCATTGAGAAGAGTTGTTAAGGACTTAAAAGGGAAAGAAAGGAAAAGTTTTGAAAACCAATCACTGCTTTTTTATCTGTGACCCACTAAAAAACCTTTTGGTTTACCACAACTCTTTGGTTTTGTTTTGAACAATTGTAATAAGAAAAAATGTAGAAACAATCAAATCTTATTTTATGATTTTTTTCTCTATAAAATCTTGTAAATAAAAAATACTAGAAATAAGAATACAAATTCTTGCTGGTTCAACCAGTGTTACTGTTATCAAAAGCACAAGTAGTTGATATAATAACTGAAACTTGTTTGAGAGAAAAATACAATGAAAGAATAGTGAGTTTGAAATCTAATTATTAAATTTGGTTGTCAAATTATTGCACCTTTTTGGATCAAGAAAATGAAATCATATTTATATCCTTATTTTAGTGACTAGTGTTTTAATTCATTCTATTATTATTAACTGAGGGTAAAACTCAACCATGTGAAACTAGTTAAGAGGGTAAATATCTTGATTCTATTATTATTTTATTTATTAATTGTGTAAAAATAATAATTGTAAGATTAGTTAAGATGGTAAACATTTACATTCTAATCAAGAGGTTATGGTATTTTAAGAATAAAAATTTGTGCACCAACAAAAGCTATCTAATTTCCATGTATAATAGATGAATAAACACCACAATTTTTTATAATTATTTTTAGGGTTTATCTATTTTATGCCTTAAGAGTACACGTGAACATTACAAAATGAAAAAGTTTTTATTGAAAATATAAAAAATTTAAGTTTTCAATGCATTTGTTTTGCATTTATTAAGTGAAAGCATTTAAAACTTTCTATTAATGGTAAGCTTATCCAAGTCATTTATTTAAGGGTATAGTTATAATCTTGTTTGGAAAAACTGCATATCCAAGTCTCAATGTCTCATGAACAATTTTTTCCTTTTCTCCATTTTCTTTGACAACCAACCAAAGAAAATCTACTTTTCTCCCCATCCTCTTTCTGCTGTTTTTTCTTCCTTCCTTCCATTTTTTTTTTGGGAACCAAACAATGGGTAAATTTAATCTTTCTTTTCCTTGATCAACTTTAGGGTTTTTTTTTTTCTATTTTTGGTGAATTTTGGGCATTCCATAAATTGCTTTTGGGTATTAACTTAATATTATGCTTTATTGAAGGATTTGTGTCTAATTATCAAGACGTTTTGAGCCTTTCGCACCTTAAGGGCACCTTTAGCCTTTGACTACTACCTTGGGTTCAACTCAAAATCTTGTATTGCGAAGTATTCTCTAGATGATCCATGAGATGTTGCTGCATCTCATTCTTAATGTCCTTACAACAGAAAGTCAAAGCATCAAATGTTGTTAGCTAGGCTGATGCATTATTTTCCAACGTTTTTGGTTAATAAATGTTTATATTAGATTGGTTTGGAAAGGTTTTCTATCATTTAGTAAGGTTTTATTTTTCAGAACCGCTCCAGTTACTCGCTTTGTTTCAATTCTTTGGTAACTAATGACATTAAAAAATGCATCCACTTCTTTCATCTGTATTTTTACTGCAGGCCGATATAAGATCCAGAGACTACATTCGGAAGCTCAAAATGAATGCCAGAATGAAGTAATGTCACTGATACAGTACATTGTTAATGACTTCAACACATTTCTCATTGTTTCTTGAACATTGATACTACAATGAATTAAATAAGAGTACAGAACCTTGAGATATAAACTTTATTGCTCTTGGCCTTGCTTTGGTTCCAAATACAGATTTCTCATTGGTGAGACTTACTTGAGCTGGAAACAGATGTTGCAAAAGTATTGCAAAACATGATGGTTATTACAAGATGATAGCAGAGGGCAACACTGTATCGACCACTTGTAAACAACAAAGGTGATGAGATTAATGTTTGATTAATCACATGATATTGTTGTGAGTTGTGACACAACTGTAATGAAATTATGAAAATGGGACATTGTTATGATCCTGAAAAATTGGCCCAAGCTAAAATGGGCAAGAGAAATCTGAAGGGAAAGATGGTATGACCGTGATTCCATAGATTCAAGTGTAGCTTGTACCTGATTTTGATCCATATCCCCATGAATTTTGTCTCAGTACTTACTTTATAATCACACTCCATTATTTCCCAGATTTACATACACACATCTCAGACAACCCCATACATATTAAACACTCTTACTTTATATCTTTGTTATTTTCAAAATTCAATTGTAACCCTGAAATTGGAGCAGAGACCTGTGTTGTCCTTGTTAATTTCCTTTCCTTCATTAGTGAAGTTCTTTTTCATAATTTTGGTTTTGATGAAATTAGCATTCAGCTATAGACATTTTTATAAAAAGGGTAAATTAGAAGTAGTCATTGTAGTTGGTCAACTAGAAAGGAGTCTGGGTATAGTTATGCAAATCTTAAGAGGAGAAATTAAAAGTATTATTTGAACATAATTTTCTAGGAAATATAGAGTTTAGGGTTCGGGAATATAATAGTGGCAGTATATATGGAAGATAAGGGAAAAAGATAGAAAAAAAAAACCATTTTGTCTTTTTATAGAATTTTATAAGATGAAACACCTTTAATTAGATGGCTTATGATATGTTTAAATAACAATGAGAGGAGTGCTAGGGACCAGCACTTTTGTTAAATTCTGGCCATCACTTAACCATCAAAAGGAAATTGAATGATTCTACACCATTAGATGCAATCTCACACCATTAAAAATATCATTGATGACTAATTGATGGCTAAAAACCACAAAATCTGCTGACCCTCTAGACTTTCTCATAACAATGTTCTAATACAATATGTCTTTGTATCTTTTTAATTTTTTATAAAAAAATTTTATGAATAAGAATTTTGATAGTATTATAAAGAGTTGTGCTATATGGACACCACTTTAAGCCATTGCCACTGTATTTATATATGTATACAATAAAAAATTCAAAAATTAAAAATTAAAATCTCATTCTCAACCTTACTCTCACTCTTTACACGCGCTGAAACAAGGAGAATCGTGTTGTCGGAGAGAGAAGGAAGGAGAATCATTGTTGAGAGAAGGAAGGAGAATCATTGTTGAGATGAGAATGAAAAAGGAGTTGCGTTAGAGAGTGAGAGTGAAGGAAGGAGAAAAAAACGTTTGTTTCACTGCATATAAGAGTGAGAATAAGGTTTTTAATTTTTAAATTTTGTATAAAGTGAGATTTTAATTTTTTATTTTTAAATTTTATATTGTATACGCATATAAGTATGATGGTTAAAAATAGTGACTAAAAATGGTATGCATATAATACAATTTTTTTTCTGAAAATGTATTATTATGGATTTTATACAGTGAATGAATCAATGAATGATTTCACCGCACGGTCGATGATCACGTGTGGGGTCAGCTTGTAATCATAATTAATATCTATCTTAGCATCTTTTCGTTTAGCTTTTGGGAAGTCCAAATCATCAATGTAAGTGATGACAATGCTATGCAACCAAATCGAATACAAAATATTACGGACCAGTCAGAACCACATTTGTTGTTTCCTTGTCACTGGTACCTTTTCTTTTTCTTTTTTGAAATCGCATCTATCATCTTATTATTGAAGATAAACTCCATTGAAGTATTAAAAGTTTCATAAAAATATATAACATTTTCAATATCAATTATTCTATTTCTATGTCTAAAACGTTAACCTGTAATTATTTATTAAAGAAAAATAATATTGGCATCTAACGTCTATTATATATTACTAATTTTATAACTAAAATATATTATATATCATTCTTTCAGGTATAATTAAAATAAAATTTATTCTCTAAAATTAAACAGTTTTCTCTTTTTTTTTATTCTTTCTATTTCTTATATATCATTATCAATGATTAGCTATAAATTTAACAATTAAAATATATAATATAATATTTTTTAATTATAATTAAAATTAAATTATATTAAACTTAAAATATAATATATTATATTCCTAATTAAAGAACTAAAATGTGTCACATGACACTCTCATCAAAATTAAGATAAAATATTTTTTTTAAATTAATAAATTTTTTTCTCTATCTTTTTATCTATTTCTCTCTTCTTTTTTATTTCTCTCTACCATTCCCACTCTATATATAACTTATAACTTATATTTTATATTACTAAACTAACAAATCAAAATGTGTGACGAAATATTCTTTCATTATAATTAAAATAAAATATTTCCCTCCAAAAGTAACAAACTCTCTCCTCCTTTATTCTTTTTCTTTTCTCTTTCATTCTCTATCTCTCTCTACATTTTTCTTCTACAAAAATTAAAATTTATAAAATAATATAATTCAAATAAATTCATAAAATTATAAAAAATAAATTAAATTTATAACTAAATATAATTAAAAAATATTCCGTAATATTATTCATATAAAAAATATATTATTATTATTATTATTATTATTTTTTATATTTAGTTCTAAATTTTTACTATTTATCTTTCTAATCTATATTTTTTTTTCTTTCTTTAAATATTTATTACATATAATTTGTAAAAAATACTAATATTATAATTAATAATTAGAATTAAAATTTATATTTTTTTAAAAAATAATTTTGAGTTAATTTTATAACTATTAATATAATTTTTTTATACTAATATCTAATTATATTTTTATATATATATAGAGAGAAAAATATTATTTTTAAATAAAAATATAAAAATTAATTATTTTTATTTGGACAACAAACTTAATATCTAATCAAATATAAAAGTATATACATCAAATTCTTTCAAATTTTAGATAATAAATATTAAAATTAATTATTAGTAAAAATTAAACTATTTCGTATGAAAATAATAACTACAAAATTTATTATTTAATTTTTTTTTATTTGAGACACTGGTCTCTTTTGGCCAGCAATGGCTTATGTCCCCTGCAATTTTTTTATAAAAGTAGTTTGTTTTTATAAATTTTTTTTGTCATAATGTATAATGTCAAAATAAAGCCGATGTAATTTTAAAAAATTTATATTTTAATAATGTTATTACAGATAAAAACATTAGTTAGTCTCTATTAGTAATTTTTTTTATTTATTAATATTTTATATAATTAAAAAATGAGTTGTTTTTAAATGCCTTTCTGTTCAATAATTGTAAATGAAGACAGAGCTTCAAGAATAAGGAATGGAGGGAATGAATTAGGATTATATACAGGGAGAGGGACCAAATTGGGTCGAAATTTCAATCTGGTCATTTCAGCTAACTGTTGTAACATTCAGTATGGCAACAGAATGCAACATCATCGTTGCAATTATTGATTCATTCCCCAAAAGTAATCCAAAAACTACTATAGTATCCGGAATTCAATCTAAAAGAGCAAGAGACCACTATAATAAAATTAGAATATGAAAAATTAAATTAAATAATCTCATAAATCTAAGAGATCGCTATCGCTTGCAAGTAGGGGTGGACCATACTCACGGATATTTAACCCGACCCCACTCGATCCGCAGCGGGTAAGATAGGGTGCGAGTAGAATTTTCGTGCGAGTCGGGTAGAGTGCGGATTGAGTCTCAATCATACTCGATCAATCCGCACTCTATATATGTTTATATTATAGAGTATTAGAAGTGGATTTTCATTATCTTGGTTTGAACCTCATGTGCGACAGCGATAGTGATAAGGTCCAGAGTTGCAAAGCTTCCTTTATGTGGCATAAATAATTTTTCTTTGTTACATTCCAAATAATAATAATTTGTGTTATTATCTTCCCATCTTTTTAGAGTAAGTTTACCATTAAACCACTCCTGATGGGCTAGATTAATTTCACTCAATTCTATTAGTATTTTCACTGTTTTTCTTATTTTTTTTCCCAATCGACTACCCAGTTGTTTCACGTTGTTTTCTTGACATCTTTTAGAAATATCAAAAACGAATTCAAATTTATATTTTATCACTATATAAATGTGTATAAAAAATTTAGTCACAAAATTAATTATTTAGCCAAGAAAAAGTACGGCGAATTTGCCCAAATACCAAAAAAAACGTGTATTTCGGTAAATAAAGTTCAGAAATGAATTTTAGGATAATAAATATTTTTCATAATTTATATTAGAAAAAATTTCCTTTAATCTATGTTAGACAAAAAAAATAATTATTTTTATAAAACCATTTATATATGAATATAAATACACATTTTTTTTTACCAAAGATATGAGACTCAACCTCTTTCCTCTCAATTGAGTATGGGGAGACTATGCCATTTGAGCTATTACTCATTGGCTAAAAATTTAGAAGATAGGAGGAGACTTGAACCCGCAACCTCTTAATTGAATATAAGAAGTCTATGACATTTGAACTATTACTCATTGGCAAATATAAATACACATTGAAAATAAATTAAACTACACATGTATTTATACACAAATACATTAATAACTAATTTTAGTGTACAAATAACATTTTTGTTATATAAACCATTAAGTTATTCAATTAACTATTTCAAACCATTTAACATTTCACAAATATCATCTTTACATAAAAATATCTTTATAGAAGGAATTACCAAAAAAAAAATTGAGAAGCTGCTTTATTTACTCAACAAATATATCTTTTTTGAGAGACAAGAATTCAGATTTTAAAGAAACGTTGTCACCGAGGTAGTGTCCGGAATGTGTCTCAGACGAAAACCGAGAAACAAAGACAATTGAGACGGACAAAAAAAAAACGTCTCTATGCTTGGTTTCCGCATAATTTTCAACATGCTTTCACTTCCATTGGCTCCAATCCAGCACATTGAAAAAATAAGAAACTCAAAATACACGGTTTCACTTTTCTCCAATAATAACAAATTCAAAAAAGCAAAAATAATATTACAGAACAATACCTAAAAACAAGAATACAAATAGCAATATTCTAACAGAACCAATTCTGACAGCAGAATCTGTCTGGATCATGATTTTGAATTTGCAATCACCCACTGAAGGATCTCTCTCGGTGACAACAGAAAGTCCAGGGAATTTGCATGCACTGTCCATTTGATCATTCACCTGAAAATAGCTATTAAATGCATAAGATATGTTACCTTGAACATCCAAATTTCCACATGAAGTTCCATATCCAAGACTAGTGCAATCAGCATTTTGGCACGCATAAGATACACTCGGCGCAACTTGGTCGCTGTTGAGGTTCGCCGACGGCTTCATAATACACCACTTTTTAGGAAGATATGCGACGCCACTAGCAGCTACCAAGCCGTTCGGACTTGTCGGTCCAAGGCTGAGTTGGTACTTTGGCTTTCCGTCGTAGTAAAACAATCCCCAGTGGCGTTCGAAGTTACCTGGCTGAATGCTTTTGCTATCTTCATCTATGAGGCTAAATAGGTAGGCGTCGATCGGACCTGGCCTCATTGGAGTACCTTTTCCGCCAAGGTATCTAGACGTGAAGCCTTGGTTGAAGCGTTGGGCATATTGAAGGTTTGCATTCCGGTCCCCATCTGTAGGCCACCCGATCTCTCCGACAATAATGGGCAGGTTTCCGAAGCCATTCTTCTGCAATGCCCATACTAGAGTATCATGGTTAGCATCAAAGACATTGTCATAGATCTTTCCATTGTCGTTTATAGCACTTGAGAAGCCATTGAAGAAGGCATAGTCCATTGGGAAGTTGGGATCGGCGTAAAGGCTGATGAAAGGGTAGATGTTTACAGTGAATGGAGCATTGTTCTGGCTCAAGAAACTGACAATTTTTATCATGAGATCATGGATGTCTGTCCTGAAGTCACCGTCAGAAGGTTTATCCGACGAACTTTGATACACATCAGCATTTAAAGGGGTGGTGACTTTAACCCTGTTGCCCAAACCAGCCTTCACAAGAGCTGACTGGATGTTTTGAAGAGCCGGAAGGGTTGTGGACTCGAACGTTCCATTGTAAGTTGACAAGAAAGGTTCATTTCCCACGGCGACATACCTTGAAAAAAATTACAAGAAATAATGGTTAAGGAGATACACATAATGCAAACAATAAAAAAAAGTAATTCATTGTATCAAAACAACATTGTAAAATACTAAGATCTTGCAGAATGAAATCTCAAATCATTTCTATTCCATAATTCCACTCTTTCAAAAAGCAAAGGACAATAGGACATATTCCGTTTGCATTCTCATTTTCTGTTTTCATTGTACCAGCTTCAAGTTTTACTAGAAAGAAACCATCTTGATTTCAACGTTTCCTTTGTCATTATTTCGTTCACAAAATCTTGGAAATAAAAGCCAGACCAAAAACAAGGTGGCCTTTATTTCAATATAACTCCCCATGAGATCTTAATTACACTCGACTTCCAAGAGAATTTTCATAGCATTGGACCTTTCAATTTTTACAATCAAACAGAACAAATAATCTGTTTTTGTACACGCCTAAAATAAAACTGATATGGATTTTTTATTTTTGATGGCTCATGTCATATTTTATAAGTCCTTATTTCATCAATCGATGGTGAAAACTTAATAGTACAATTTCACAAATAACTTGACAATTCAACATCATATTAGAATATAACTTGATAACAACAACAATTGAAGGCAAGCAAGTAGATACAAATAAGTGAGAGTGAATTAATCAAAGTTTAGAATTTAAATTGGACTAAGCAAGAGCAAGAGTAGTTTCAGCAATATATGAATTTTAGAAGAAATAATCTCTATGAAGATGGCATACATAGTATAATCATCCCTTTCAATGATTCCAAGCACATCACAATCAATTCCACAAAAAATCACAGCTAAAAAGAAACACAAGATTTTCACTCATCCAAAGTCATTTTCTAGTTGCCACATTTTCTTCCCAAATTGGATAGTTCCATCACTCCACAAAAGAGAACTACCAAACCATAAACAAACTCCTCAAACACATGCATTAACATAAATAACTATTCCACATTCAAAGCTATGAACCACACAAACTAAGAGGCAATATAGTAAAAGATTCAAATTGATGAATTAAGTGGCAACCACAAAAGGGGATCACTCACAAAAACATCAAAAACCAAAAGGTTGAACTCTAAATCAATGAATCAACAAAAGACCCAAAGAAAAAGTGTTCTCTTTTTTCTTTTTTTACCTGATGTCTACTCCACCAGATGAGATATGAGCTGAGATATTCTTTGAGACCCATTTTTCAGCAGCTTGAACACTGTTAGCAAGTGTGTAAAGCATGTCATTTGGGATACCAACCATGACTTGGATCTGAGTCTTCTTAAGAGCCTCTAAGATATTTGAGTCAGCATCAAAAAGCTTCACTTTCTGAATACCATTGTCTTTTAGCATTTTCACCACTGTTGATGGTGGCAAAGGGTGTGTTGCTTGTGTTCCCCAGTTAACACCAATTCCACTCACCACTGAGCACACCAAAAGTTCAATGAACAACACCATAACAAGAAACCTCTTCAGTTTTCCACACCCCATTATAAGACACCCCAGATAAATGAAGATTAAAAAATCTTGCTTTTTATTTATAAGGGTATGTCAAATTTGAAGCTCGAAACTCAAAGGTGCTTTTTTTATTCCTGGGGTTTCACAAGTTTGTTGCTTTATTCTGCAACCAGCTATGAAACTAAGTAAAGCAGAACTTGGATAACTGTTAAAGCATGAAACTCAAGAGAGAGAAGAGTAGTCAAGAATAGTGATACAAAAACAATGGTAAAAATCACAAGTCGGTAAAAGGGGAAAAAAAAGAACACCCTAACTGAAATTATTCAGAAAGCAACAAAGTTAAGGGAGCTTGAAAGCCTAAAAAAGGTTAAAAAAAAAAAAGAGAAGCTAAGAACGGATCTCTTTGGATAGCAGAAGTGCAGAACCTTTGTTCTGCTTAAGTGCTTTAAGACTTAAGCTGAGCTGCTTCCCCAAAACAACAGAGAGACAAAGACGGAGAATGAGGATGTGTGTGTCTGTGTGTGTTTGAGAGAGAGAGAGATAAAGATGGAGAGAGAAAATAACGAGTCCTTAATGCATTATTGAATTATGAGACAGAGAAGAGAAGCTCAATGGTGGGGGGAATTCTGTATTAAAAAAAAAGACGGTGGGTAAAATAATTATTTATAATATTAGAAAAAATATAACATAAAAACTTATTATAATTATTCTTAAAATATAGATATAAAGGGTAATGTATTTTTTAATAATATCCCAAATCAATTTTTAAAATATTTTTAGTGGATCATTTTAGATTTTAACAAATTTTAACCACTAAATTAATCTATAATTTTTATTTCGTTAGATAATTAGTATTTATATTAAATTGTTTGTCTATATAAAAAATTTATATGAGAACTTTTAATATTTTTAAATTTTTTTATTATTTTATTGAATAATAATAAAAACTAATTCATTTAGTTTTTTACTAAAATTTAATATAAAAATTAATTTATCTAACAAAATAAAAATTATGAATTGATTTGTTAACTAAAATTTGTTGAACATTAAGATATTCTAACTAAAAATTTTTAAAAAATTGATTGGAAATTACTCTGTATTTTTATATAAAGTGATATTTAGTTTTTAGTTTCATTTTTTAATTTCTAAATTTTTTATTGAAATATGATAAAATAGGGAGAAGGGAATAGATGTTAAAATACAAGTGATTAGTTGCTTTGAGTTTTTCTAGTTTAAATATTTTCATTTTTCAGAGATTTTGTAAGAAGATAAATAAATAATGGAAAAGTTTAAGAAGCCAACAATTTTATTGAATTTTGGCTAGCATATAACTAGCACAGAAAGGTGAGTCGTTAGATGAAATCTCATACCAATCTCACACCATTAAATTATTATTGATGGCTACCAATCACAAAAATTACTGGTCTCTAACATTCTTCATAATTTTTTAATATTAAAACGTGAAATATTAAAAAGAAAAACGAATCCAACCCTAAATATCTAGATTTTTCTGTATATTAAATATTTCTCCAATGGTGAGGGAATCTTTTTTTTGTTTGGGAGAATTAAGAAGGCAAGTAATCACATCACACAAAGTGGAACCAACCCTTTTCCATAAAAGAATTACATAGAAAATCCCACATGCTTGCAAATTGCAATAAATGGCTTTAATTTTACTCTTATTTTTTGTATTTCTTTTTTCGTCATAACTGTTGAACCTGATAAGTACACTGTGTTGTTGAAGTGTGGCCGTCCCCAGAGAAAACCACTTTACTTCAATTCATAGACTTCAGATGCCAATTCCCATTCTTACATTATATTTTTTTTATCTTAACAAAGATTATGTTACAAGATTTTCTCTCTTTATGTTTCGGCTACATTAATTAACGGTTTGATATGGTTCTGTATATAATACTAAGTTTATAAACTATAAAGTGTATATGGCAGTGGAGACAAAAGAAGAGCAGCATTTGAAGATATAGATGGCATTACTTGTTGCAAATTTAATTAATATCATATTATGAATTATTAATAGTTAGACATGATAATTGATATGGGTGTATAATAATCTTAACGTTTAAGGTATAATATGTTTTCCACCTCATTATCCAGCAATGTCCAACTGCTTCTTGTCCTCCTTATCCAAACATAAAGTTTCTTGCTAGAGTCATGCTAGACTAACATACTTTTGGTTTTTTCTTTTTTTTTTTTTTTTAAATTTATTTTCCCCTCATGATTGGGGTATATATTGTTAAACATGATAATTACTTTTTTTTTCTTGTAAGCACTTTGATTAATTAGATAGTTGATTTAGAGGTTTAAATTTTTGTATGTCCAAAATGTGTATTAAATCATTAATGCTTGGTTAAAGAATGATATGTTTTTTTCACTCAATCTCATTTTTGAATTACACATTTTTTAGACATATTCATGACTAAACTATTATTTTTTAATTATAAAAAAATAATCATTAAAAGTTGGAATTAACTTGTTTTTTTAAAAGAATTAACTAACATATATTCTAAGAGTACAAATTAAAATTATCAATTAAAAATTTTTATAGAAAAATATAAAGTTAACTTTTAATATATTTATTATGAATTTATTAAAATAAAAAAGATTTAAAATTTTCTATTAATAATAATTTTAACATATATTTATAGGATACATAATAATTAAAGTCATAACAAAATCGGTTTAATAAAACTAATCAAATATTAATTAGATGTTAGCTTTTATTAGTTATTTTGTATTTCGAGGCATATTTTAAGGAAAAAAAATTTTAATTTTTATATATACATACAATATCTTTACAATAAATTTTAGTAATCTTTGAAAAAAATATTCTACAACTCTAATAAATGCAACGAGAAGCTAGAAACTAAGAAAAAACAAATTATGAATAAAATTTAATAAAAGAAATAAAAAAGATTCATGCTCTTTTTTTTTATCTTACACAACATACAAAATAATACTCATTTATATACATTACTATAAATTTATATTCCACTTTTTTATCATAGATAATTATTTAATTTTTTAATTAATAACAATATTTTTTAAATTTAATATTTTTAGATTAATCTAATTTTGTTTTTTTAATAAATAAATTTTAATTAAAAAATTCTAGTTAAAATATAATTTTTAATAGAAAAAATTGTCTATTATAAGTATAATATTATATTAATAACAAATAAAATTATTTTTATAAAATTTTAACTCATTAGTTAAATATTCTAAACAGTGAAATTTACTCATTTATTTCGAATAACAGAATTTAATTTAATTCTTCAATTAGACTCTGGGAAACAATTGTCGGTTTCTTCAATTCCATTCTCTCGTCCCCCAGCACAGGTGCCACTCCCTCTAGGGTTTAATCTTCTTCTGTTTGCATCGCCCCCAGGATTCACTTTTTCCTATTCTCTCTCTAAACATCAATATCTGGTTTCGTTGTTAACATCATATTTCATTCCCATAATTACTGTAAAATTTAGGGTTTCTAATTTCCTTTTTCTCGGTTCGGTTTTCCTTTTGAATTTCAGCTTTTGTGATTGCTAAGAGAACGATACTATGTACAACGGAATAGGGTTACAGACTCCGAGAGGGTCCGGTACCAACGGTTACATCCAGGGCAACAAGTTTTTCGTGAAGGCCAAAACTAACAAGGTTTCGGAGAACACAAAGGGTTTCGAAGCGGATCAGGGAACTGCTGGTGTTACAAGGAAGCCCAACAAGGAGATTCTTGAGCATGACCGCAAGCGCCAGATTCAGCTCAAGCTTGTGATCCTCGAAGATAAGCTCATTGATCAGGGTTACACTGATGCTGAGATCGCTGAGAAGCTCGATGAGGCCCGGAGGAATTTGGAAACCGCTGCGGCTGCTGAGGACGGCGATGGACCAACCAGTGCATCCGATAAGAGGTGAGAAATTTTTGTTTTGATGTAATCTTTGGATGTGTTTTGATTTGGGGTTTGTATGTGCTTAGGTTTTGATGTGATCATTTATATGTTTGTTCTGTGAAAATTTAACACATTTAATGTTTGATGATTAGTATTTTTAATAGTGAGGGTATGTTTCGCATTGGATGAGAACTGTCAGTAAAATTCTGCTGTTGAGCAAGCTTTGAAATTTTTAATTTCTTTACCCCATACCAAGCCCTCATTAGGGGCAAATGCACCTGACAGGGTCTGGGAGTTAGAGATAGAGACTGAAACAAAGCAAATTTCTTTGACCGACGCAAACAATATCGGTTGTAATCATTTCCATGTGCTTAAGCATGGATTTGATCTGGTCTGTGAAATTGTAATCCTTTATAGTCTTCATCCCTAGTTCATTGTAGATGACCTGACAACGAGACTGAAACAGAAATTGAGAGGTTGAAACTAATATGTGCTATATTTTATAGATGAAAAGCTTGTTTAAGTCATGGTATTTTATTAGGCTTGTGAAATAGATGTTTGGTATGTATGTTAGAACAATTTGTGTTTCTTTGAAGATTGAAAGAAGGGGCTAACAAACAATTATGCTTGCTTGGTTTTTTTTTTAAGCGATGTTTACATAGTTCCTTTCCAGTCATTCATTAACCATATTGCTTTTGGGGCAAATTTTCAGAGTTTCAGATACCCAGACTCACCAAGTTGCTGCTAGAAAGGAAAAACAGATGGAAACCTTAAAAGCTGCTCTTGGAATAGCTTCTGTTGAAGATGGTGAAATAATTGCTGATGGGAATGATGATGGGAAAAATGCTTCTATTGCTGAGGTGAAGCATAACTCGAAAAGTGAGCATGCGTTTTTGGACAGAGATTTCAGTAGGAAGAAAAAAATGGCTGAAGATATAAAGGATGAAGATGCTAAAAAGAAGGATGTTAAAGATACCACGAGGCACCACAAGAAGGTTGATACTCAAAAGAATAAGTATGATGATGATTCGTCCGATTCAGATAGCAGTATGGATGATGAGAAAGATTATAAGAGGAGGCACCGAAGAGAAGAGGATGAATATACCAAAAAGAAGGGTGTTAAAGATACAACGCACAGCAAGAAGGGTGACACTCGAAGGAAAAAGTATGATGACTCATCTGAATCAGATAGCAGTACTGATGATGAGAAAGATCATAGAAGGAAGCACCGAAGAGAGGAGGATGAATATGCCAAAAAGATGGATGTTAGAGATACAAGGCACAACAAGAAGGTTGACACTCAAAGGAGAAAGTATAATGACGAATCAACTGAATCTGATAGCAGCACAGATGATGAACAGGATCATAGAAGGAAGCATCGAAGAGAGGAGGATGATTATGCCAAAAAGAGGAATGTTAAAGATACAAGGCACAACAAGAAGGCTAACAGTCGGAGGAAGAAGTATGATGATGATTCTTCAGAATCAGATAGCAGTACGGATAATGAGAAGGATTATAAAAGAAAACACCGAAGGGAGGAGGATGAATATGCTAAAAAGGAGGATGTTGAAGATACAAGGCACAACAAGAAGGCTGACACTCGGAGGAAGAAGTATGATGATGATTCTTTTGAATCAGATAGCAGTATGGATGATGAGAAGGATCATAGAAGAAAACCCGGAAGGGAGCAGGATGAATACGCTAAAAAGAAGGGTGTTGAAGATAGAAGGTATGACAAGAAGGCTGACCCTCAAAGGAGAAAGTATGATGACGATTCATTTGATTTGGATGGTGAGAAGGACCATAGAAGGAAGAACCAAAGAGAGGTGGATGAATATGATACAAAGAAGAATGTTAAAGATACAAGGCAACACAGGGGTGAAACTCAAAGGAGAAAGTATGGTGATGATTCTCCAGATTCATACAGCAGTTTTGATGATAGAAACAAGCATCATAGAGTGGATGAAAATGCTAAAAGGAAGGGCCTTAAAGATACAGGCCTACTCAGAAAAGATGAATATCATAAACGGAAGTATGAGGATAATTCTTCTGATTCAGACAGCAGAATGGACAGAAAGAAGCACCGTAGAGAGACTTCAGACAGTGGTGGCAAATATGATTCTGATCGCGATTCTAAGAGGAAGGTCAATGCTGGAAAGAAGGGTGAGTCTCGAAGAAGGAAGCATGAGGACGATCCATCTGATTCAGACAGCTATGAGAAGGGTCGCAGAAAGAAGCACCATCGGTAAGGGGACGTGGACAACAGCGGTGAATATGATTCTGATAGCAATGCTAAGAGGAAGGTTGCTGAAAGAGGAAGTCATCTCATTAACTAGAATGTATTACAGTATTAGTCTGTTAGACATGTGCTTTATGCACCAAGTCTTTTTATTCTGTCTTGTACTTCGGGGTTGTATTACCAGTCTGTTCTGTTCCATCTATATTGGGGACCTGCAGTGACATTGATTATGTAATATGTACGGTTTTTCATTGTTACTTTCAAGCGGTTCAATAATCCTCTTGATTCTTCTAAATATAAGCACAAGTTGTTCATGTTCTCTCCAGGCAGCCATTGGCGGCTGCTGCATAGTTCTCTAGCAAGTAGGTAGTTGCCTGTAACACCCCTTTAATGACCAGCTTTGGTTGGTGGTTAGTTTTGGCTTCATCTATCTTTGCAGTGTATGGTTTGGTATTGACCAACTAGTTTTACAAATTTTTCTTGCCTATATGTAAAACCGCTGCATATTTAATTGGAATTATGATTGCTTGATCTTATGTTTCTTCTCGAAATGATTTTATTGCTTTCTTCAACTCTTCATGGTTATAGAATGTCACGGCTACATATACAGATATAGTAAAAACTGAACTATGTGTGATTTTAACGATAGTGAAGTAGTTTGTTCATGCAATACGAAGGTATGATTTCTTTCTGCATCAATATACATATTTTATAAATTTTTCCTAAAGAATTAGAGCTTTTCTACATTTGCCAATCATGGTTGTTGATATTGCTAGCTTTTCTATATTGTAGAAGTTCAACTTGAATTACTTTTGTGGAATTTTCAATGTTATGTCCATGTTCTTTTATTGGAAAATGATAATGTCATTCCACACGATTCTTTTACATTGTATATTTACATGAATTTGTAGAAAAACAAGAATGATATTATCAAAATTGGAGTGACAATATCCATTCTCTTTATTTTATTTATTCATTTTTTTTTTTGGGAATTGATCAAGTTTATTTTAATATCATGCTTGGCATTGATATGTCAAAGCTATTTGATGGCAAGTTTTTAATCTCGTGTGACATTTCATATTTTTATGGTACTGAAGGTTTTGTTTTTGGATTGAGGTTGTGTAATTGAAGTATTGATTTTCTACTTTCATTGATATCTAAATTTTATGATATCAATTTAATTTTATTTTGATCAAGTTTTTAATCCTGTATTCAGTTTGATCCTTGGGAAACATGATTCTTTTCCTCAATTCTCTCTGAGCATCATAGCTAACCATCGATCAATTAACATACCTTGATCCTGCATTTTTTCCCTTGATCTTTGCTGATTAAATTTCTTACTAATTGCACCAATTCGGTATTAATTCCCTCAACCATGAAAATTTTCTTGTTATCTCTTCTCTCTTCTGTTGGGATGATATTATGTATTCATAAAAAGCAAGCCTGTCTCTTAAGTAGAGTCAACTAAGATCAGGGTGTATGTTGTATTCTAAAGGAAGAAAGTTAAGTTACTTTATTTAATATATATAGATATTCCTCCAACAATTTAATATTTCTATATATACTCCTCCAACTATTTAATATTTCTCGTGAGAAGATTCCATGTATTTGATTGCATGTGGTTGTCACTATTTAATATTTCTCGTGAGAAGATTCCATGTATTTGATTGCATGTGGTTGTCATTCTTTACAAGCCTGAATAAAATGAACCTTTTGTGACCATGATAAAACAAAGTACAAATAATTTATAAGCTAGAATCCAGATTTTAAGTAATATTTCCCAATTGCTTTTGAACCCATTCATCATAATCTTGAAGCATCTGCTGAAGTAGCAGTGGCACGAGTTTGTCCACCAAAGCTTGCATCATTCTGCACTCAACCACACTAATGTATCATAATTCATGAATGAAAGTTGTTGGTTGAAACTGGTAGAATAATATAGTGCCAAGAGGACAAAACTAGTATTTTGTTGTTGGTTTTCAGAGAAACTATTCACTTAATCTGTAAAAAAATTTGATGATTTTTGCATTGAATTAGTAGCAACATTGCGAAACCACTATCATAAGCAAGTATAATTTCCAGGGAGATATATAATCTTGAGAATTATTAATTCGCAAGTTTGGTCCAAAGTCGAAACTACAGAATTAACTTCTGTTTGAACTTGATATGTGAAGCTAGCTCTTCCAACAAGGATTAATCTACAATCAATAAATGATAAAAACAATTTCTTGAAAGCAAAATGAATAAATAAATCAAGGTCAGAAAGAAATGAGCAAATTTTGTTGGAAGAAATCAGCAATCTCTACCATTCTATGATTGACAAAAATAGAAATCGAGTTAATTTGGTTGGAATTGATTTTTGGGACCATCGGAAAGCATGAGAGGAGAGTAACATATGGAAAACAACCTAAAAGGGTTAAACCAAGATTATTTACTAAAAACACTCACAAATTTCCTGGACGCTCCACAGCTGATACAGGCATCATGGTGAATGGTTTTGTATAAATCTGCAAAACACAAATGAACACAAGAAAAGGTATCAAAATATAGTTAATATTGTAATAATTTTGATTGCAGAATCTTGACATTATAGCATACAAACATGCAGCTACACAAGCTGAACAAGTAAAAATCAGAGAGACTCCACAGTGGTAAATATAAAATAAATTAGGCTATTACATAAATTACTCATAGTTTGCATCAAAGCAAAGAAAGTTCATGATTTTTGAACAAAAACCAAAGTTTATACAGAAGAACAGAAGAAACTGAAATGAATATGGATACAATAGTATATCGAAAATTTAAATCTATGATGAGGATAAGAAATTAAGAACAACCTCAAGTGTGAGATTCAATTTAACATCAACTTCTAAAAATGATTCAGCATCAGCACCTCCCCATGTCATATGATTTACCATAAGTGCTGCAAATCCGTAGCAATAAAAGCATGAATTAAAAAAGAAAAGTCACATGAAATATCTTTTCATTTTCTTGGAAGACAGATTAGTTTATCTGTAGAAGACTCTTAATAGCAAATTAAAAAAAATTGTTGGTCAATTCACAAAAAACAAAGAGATTAGATCCCAAATTAAACATATGACTCGGATCCCACGCTGTGCACCAATCCGATCCATTGATACCTGAAAAGTGGTTGTTTTGCTCTTCCACAACTTCAGAACCCTCAAACTGTGAAGAATACAGTGAAGTATCCAGAAAATTAAAATGGGATGAGTGACTGATGGAATGTAGCAGTGCAAAGATGCATGTCCAATTAAATATAAAAAGGGCTTATTTGATTTAAGAAATTAATTCTCTGTTTTCATTTCTCCTTTTTCAGTTTTAATTACAAAAATATCACATGATTTCAATCCATTTCCGATTTCGAGATTTTCTAAAGGAAACAATTAAAACAAGTTTGTTGAAAACAGAAAACAATGAGAAAATGATCTTTTGAAAGTAAAGAGACTCTAAGGCTTATTATGTTTATTGAATATTAAGGTTTCGTATAGAATATATTTACCTCAAATTCTGCTTAAAAGCAAAATAAATAATTAAATTTGTTTTCAGCATTTGAGTAAAATCTAACATAAGTAGCTTAAGTTAATTAAAATCTTTCTTAGTATTTACAAATGCACATTTAAGCAATTCAATTGTTGAATTAAACTCATTGTTAAATCATTTACCAAACTTTTCATTTTGTTTTCCACTATTGTGTTGTCGCGTGGCACACCTTACAGGAAAGCATCTCAACCAAGCAATCTTCCTCTGTTGGGGTGACGCGCAGATCCATCATTGGAGCAGCTTCAAAGTTCAAAAATTGAAGTTTAGGTAGTGAGCACCTACACAAACAAGAAATAATTAGTATTTGATTTCAGATGCATCCTTATTACACCAAACAAGCACAGTAAGATATATGCTAGAATTCATAAATGCAAGGTTAAAACACAATGATGTATTTTCACTATAAGGATTAAAGAATAGTATTTTCCAACCTATGTTCTATAGGTTACAATTGAATTATCTGCTTAAATTTTCAAATTTCAGTGTACTATGTCAGAATCACCATATAAATTTACAATGTTCCTCCACCTTTTTTGGCATTCATGTAAATTATCTGCCTCCCCAAACCCTGCATTAACACGGGTGTGGGACTAAGGAATCCTCTGATTGTAATTGGAACAAGGAGGATCAACATGAAAAGTAAAACTACTGGTTTTCAAGACTCATTACTGGATATCAGCTCATACTATGTAACCTGAGTTAATCATTAAGTAACTAAGAGAATAACTAATCAACAAAAACAGAATTAGAAAGTTTTACAGACCTGTAAGTGTTAGCATCAAGAGATTCAAATGTTTGCAACGCCCTCGTGTTCAACACGGCCGCAATACCACTAGGCTGCCTTAGAAATTCGCTTATGTGGTATTTCTTACCTCCAACGCCATCATTATAATCAGGCAGCTTAATTCTCTCCGATTTCGCGGCTGATAAATTTGCTCTCTTTACATTTGAACCAGAGGAATCCTCTGCAATTACTTTGATAACAGTTTTCTTCCTAGAAGCCCTTTTTTAACACCAAAAATATTAACAACCATTAACAAAGATCACACAGTTTACGGAACAAAATTTATCAGAAAAAAGGGGAAATAACGATGCTTTAATAATAATGTCTTCAATTAAAAGAAAATGGCACAAGAAGTGCTCACAAAATCATATCAAAAGACATCATATATATTTTACCATAATTTTCTACGATGCACCTAATCTGCTAATCACAATGCAACAGCAACCACAAATATTTTACCATTATTCACTCTTTTAACAACCATAACTACTTTAGAGTGAATCGCCCAGTATAAAATTCTTGCATAGTAATCTCATCTAATCATGCATTCAGTTACTGCCACGTGGCAGAACTTGATTAGATGGAAGTCTATAAAGTTATGAAGTTACCAGTAACTGAATTTAGGGATGGAAAAAGAAGGCGAATGTTTGAAGCAGTGATGGCGATATCCACACGATTTGTTACACATCGGAATAGCTTTTGCTGCAAAAGGAAATAAAGAGGTGCAGTGGTTATGAAGGGAGTGTTTGGTTTGCAGAGAACTAAGTGGAAACGAATGTGTGGGTTAGCGTAATCACCCATTAAGGAAGTTGGAGGAATCCGAACAAGGAACAAGATTGAAAGAGATGAGTTCTATTTTATGTGATATTTGCGGAATTGCGGAAATGCCACTTAAAACTTCATGATATCGTAATCTCATTTCTTATCTCATCTTCTTCACAATCAGAGACACAACCCAGAAAGTGCGCAATAAAACGTGTTATGACATATGAGCCGCAGAGATTGTTATGTACACAAGATCTTACATAGTACTATAAAGTATAAACCTCCAAATAAATTGGATAAGTGATAACAATAATTTAAACATGAATCTAGGTTTGATACACCTCAAAATAATTTTATGCGTATATCTAATTACGTCACGTGAAATCAACAAAAATAATTATATATTACATGTTTACATTAACCACATAAATAATCCTAAAAAAAATAGATATGATGGTACAATTATTACTATAACAAAATTAAACTCTTTAAATATTCTTTTAACAATTAAAAAAATATTTTTTTTTAATTTTAAAAGAATTTAATTTAAATACACTTGTTGTAAAATCTCAATCAGGACATTTTTTTTAAACAAAAAATAAATGAATTTGACATTAGTCCGTCCATCAAGTTTATAATATGTCTCATTTTAATAAAAAATTTATTAAAAAACTTACAAATGTATTTATAATAGAGTAAACTACAATTTCTACCCATGAAAGTTGAAAACACTGACATATCTACCCACAAAAGAGGGAAATTCAAACACTAAAAAATCAACTAAAATTCCTAAATTATCTTTATCTTCACCGCCACTTTTCTAATCTTAAATCCCACCACTACCCAAACTCTTCTTCACCACCACTCTCATCCCCAACTACCACCATTACTGCCGCCATCCAAAATTCGCAAGCTTTCTAGACGGCCTCCTTCCATGCAGCCTCCGCTCTCTTGGCCCTCCATTCCTCCTTCCTCCGTGACGCAATCACTCAATCGCGCACTGCCGTAACCACCGTAGCCGCAGTCGTAACCATCTCCCCGCGCCTCCAGTTGCGTGCCCTAAAACTCTTCGTCGGCATGTCCCTCGACCGCCTCCCCTCCACCAAACCCTCATCGACCTTCTCCACCGTTGACGACGTCGAACTCCCTCATGGCGGCCATAAAATGCTCCCAAGAGAACCAACGGCGCCACCCGGATACCTTCCACTTGATGCAAATCCACAATCACCAAAACCCTCAGTTCAATCAAGGAATGGCGTCGTTTCTGAACGTTGAGCTCAAACACTTCGTTCTTTCAATCTTCAGCCTACTAATCCTCCACCTTCTTGTAAAATCTTCTCAAGAACGCACTACTCGCCCCCTATCTTCCTCTGCAATCTTGTCTCGATGGTGGTGGTGGTGGAGGTGGAGGGAATGTTTGGTTGGTTGGGGGTGGCGGAGAAGTGTGATGCGTATTCGAAATTATTGGGTTTGTTCCCAAATGTGGAAACGGATTGGAATATGTATCCTATGACCGTCACATCTGCTACCCCTTCAATGGAAGGACTCTACCCTAAATCCAGGTGCGTCTCTTTATTTTCTTGGAGTTACAACGAGACATGGTTGAAGTTTGTACTTGTTCTGTGTTTGGTTGAAATAATCGTTGTTTCTGGAATGTTTGTCGGAGGCACGGGGCATTTTGAGTGATGGTGATAGTTAGGGTTTAGGGTGGTGGTGAGAAAGAGTTTCGGTGGTGGTAGAGTTTGGGATTGGAAAAGTGGTGGTGTGAAGTAAGTGTTGGTGGTAGGGTAATTTGAAAATTTCAAATATTTTTTTAGATTTGGATAATTTTGTTAGCAAAAGTTTGTGTTTCATGGGTACAAATGGTAATTTCCTTCTTCTATGGGTAGATATGTCAGTGTTTTCAACTTTCGTGGGTACAAATAGTAGTTTACTCATTTATAATATATTAAAAAAAAGAAAATAATAATAAAGTGATATTTTGAGAACTTACTATTCTATAATCAGTCATGCTACACATCCATATAATTTTTCATCCAAGTCCATCCAAGCTGGCCCAATACCGAAAAAACCCAATCTCATTAAATGAAACGTGACTCCACGCGCCCAAACGTACAAAACGTTAACATATTCATTCACGCATTGAATATGAAACAACGTTCATTCTTCAATATTGAAACCGCTACTGGAGAAGTTCGAATCTCTCTCAAAATCTCTCAAACTTCACTCGTGTTCTCTGCGAAAATCGTTACTGGCGAAGAATCGCGAGAAGATTTCGAAAGGAAGAAGAAAACACGAACAAAAATAAGAACAAAGACTGCGAAAGGTATGATAAAAACTACTGTTCATTTAAAATCTTGCAATCTCGCATTTCTCTTAGTTGCATTTTAGGTTTACTGAATTGAGTTACTTCGTTTAGTAGATTGACTTAATCTGATTCCATTTTTTTTGGCATAACTAGGGTATAGGAATGGAAATGTGTTCTTATTTTCTTTCTGTTCAATGGAGTTGCTCATTTTCGTTCATTTGATTGTTAGTGTGTTTAGTTGAGTCCTTTTGCATACAGAAATGATTTACTTGATGATTGAATATTTATCACGTTTTATTCAGCACATGATTGGTGTTCGGTTCACTGGTGTTTATCATTTGATTCACCTGATGGTTAGTGCGTTCAGTTGAGTTCTTTTACATGCAGAAATGATTTACTTGATGATTGAATATTTATCACGTTATATTCAGCACATGATTGATGTTCAGTTTACAGGTGTTTGTCATTTGATTCACCTGATTGTTAGTGCGTTCAGTTGAGTTCTTTTGCATGCAGAAATATTTTTCTTGCTGATTGAATGTTTTTCAAGTTTTATTTAGAACATCAATGAAATTCAGTTCAGTGGAGTTGGTTATTTTAATTCATTTGATTATTAGTGTGTTTAATTGAGTCATTTTGCATGCAGAAATGATTTACTTGATGATTGAATGTTTATCACGTTTTATTCAGCACATGATTGCTGTTCAGTTCACTGGTGTTTGTCATTTGATCCACCTGATTTTTATGTGTTCAGTTGAATTCTTTTGCATGTAAAAAAGTTTTTATTGATGATTGAATATTTATCACGTTTTATTCAGCACATGAATGATGTTCGGTTCAGTTAGGTTGGCCATTTTGATTCACTTGATTAAAATATGTATGATTGTGCTTGTCGGTGTATTAAGTGAAGTATTGACTAAATTTTTTTGGCTTCAGGCTCAAATATGGTCCAAATATTTTGTTGCACAAACTGAACAAAATTAGAGACCAAGTGATTCGGGCATCTAAAGAAATAAGACTCTTAAAACCATCTGCTGTCCTCTCCAGCCCTTATTGTAAATTCACATACGGGGATATAGATAGTAAATAGGATATACTTTGTTTGATTGGTTGTAATTAGCACTATTTTGTTTAACTTGTTTAAAAAACCAAACAATGTCTATATGTGAATATTAATGTAAATGTTATTGAAAATTTAATGTTAATGTATATATCTGATTCAAGATGGATTAGTCCTTGTCCTGTTGGTTTAAGATGTTAATATATATATCTATTGGAACTGTCTGGCTGCTGTTTTATTCTAGGTTGCAGACTTGCAGTGAATAGAATCAGGGTATTTATCAAATATTAAGAGCCCAAAAAAAAAAAACAAATGAATCGAAATTAATACACATGGTGAACCGAAAAAGTGCATATATTAATATAGCAGAGAGATAATTTTAAAAAAATGTTGCTATCAGTATTGAATTTCAGAAACTCTTGAACTCTTTGGAATAATTTTTGTAAAACTTTCCGACTTCTTCTAGTATCTTGAAAATCATCCCGACCTTTGGGACAAATTGTTCATCCACAACACACCTGGTCTGCAGAATGAACCGAACATGTTATTATGGTGAAACAATTGTATAGTACTAAATGAACAGAACATTATCCATTATATAAATTCAAATTCAAATAGTTTTCTGCATAATGAACCGAACACGTCATTATGGTGAAACAATTGTATAGTACTAAATAAATGGAACATTATCCATTATATAAATTCAAAACACCTGTATCTACAATTGAGAGATTATCAATTCAATTCAATTCAGAACACATGCGTACGTTCAATTCAGTTCAATTTAACAATTGCATTCCATTCAATTTGATTTAAAAAAATCCAAACCTCGTCCGTTTGATTCGTTTCAGAAGAATAATCCAAAACGCTCTCATTCAATTGATTTGAAGTTGAATCATTCATTATTTTGATAGAATATTGAAATCTGAAAACGAAGAAGATAAATCCACAAAATCGAAGAAGAAGGACAAGCAATAGAGATTACAAATCCAAAAATTACAATGCAAATCGTTAACATTGAAAAAGAGAAGAAGAAAAAGAATATTTATGTTAAAGAAAAAATTTATGTAAATCTGTTACGTTGATAGGAGGGAAAAAGGGGCGTGCATATATTTCACGTAACTTTGGGAAAAGGGGGAGGCGCGTTAAAAAAAAAAGTACTTCAATGACTTGAATAGATTTTTTACATGGAGATAGAGCATTATTATTCTATAATATTGTTATATCATTTTGGTCTAAATGTCATATTCTCTTACTTTTTACGATATATTTATTGTCATTTTCATTCCCTTATTCTTTTTGTATTATTCTTCCTTATGTCACTGATAATGTAAGCTAATACTAAGTTGTATTATCTCGTAATGCACAAGCATTACATGTAATACACGAGATAAAAACATAAATTTAGTAAATTCCTTTCTGATTTTTTTCATATCTTAAAAGTAATTATAGAATTTATGTTGAGAAATTTATCTACAAGTATACTAGAATTCAAAGTTTCTAATGATCAAACTATTCTGAAATTCCTTACCAATAATTGTAGCAAGCTCTGGATCCCATTGTCAACAACATTATCTTTTCTTAAGTCCGGTGAATTCGAACGTTCTAAGCATATTACACAACCAGTAATCTCATTTGAACCAAGGAAAATATTACAGCAATTAATCCCAGTACAAACCGTTGGCATGCAAATAGATAAAAGGACTTATCTTTCAATTAAAAGAAATATTTCTTAATGTGAATTAGGATAAGAATGTAACAAATCTAACATCGTGCCTACGCTTGTTTTCTTCTCTACTCCGTTTGTTTTCTTCTCTACTCCGTTGAATAGAGAAATGGTATGTCTTTTGGTACATATATCATTGAGAAACGATTCACTAGTTATATTAATCAGAATTTTGATGTGTAAAGAGTCTGATATTACTTTTTATAATAAAAAAGACACTTTTGAACAATTATATTTCTGGAGCTTGAATCTTAATCATCTCATCGGACACGTCATTCATCTACCATTGCATCTATTGTGGCAAATTTTAATTATAAGTATGGTGATATTTTATTGAATTTCAGTATTTTACTAAGGAGTATTCTAAAGACATTTAGTTTTCAGAAAGTATCACAATTTTTTTTTAAATGACATTTTCGTTTCAGAAAAGAAGAAAAATATTAGAAGTCCAGTAAAATTTATTATTTTGATTAACAATTAACCATTAATATTTAAAAGTGTAGACTAAAAATATATTGTTAAATTATTCGAATAAAAAAATTAGGTTGATGGCTAAAAATAATAATAAAAAATAATAAATTATTCTGGTCTTTGAGCATTTGTCAAAAAAGAAATCTTTTTCGATTTTTCATCGAATACTACCTCGTTTCAAACTTTAACATACATAAAAGGAAATAGCGAAATACTTGTTAGCAAACTCCTATAAATGCAATAGAAATTATGAGGGGGAAGTGTGAATTATTAATTATGAGTAAATTAAGCAGATAGCTTTTTTTTCGTGTCTAATTAAGCAGATAGTTTGCTAAAGGTGCAAGGCATATAATTTAAATCTTTTCTTAATGAAATTTGTGAATACAGCAGTGACTATTTTCTAGAGATGACTATAAAAGAAGAACAAACTACATATAAGTCTATGCATACAATATTTTCATTTTCTAAAAAAATCCAAAAAAAGAAAAATCAAACCTTCTGAATCACCCTGAGCTTTGCACTTCTACTTCGGCGGTTCAATTTTTCTTCTTCGGCCGAGGGCGTGATTGGTCTTTTTGTGAGAATGATTCCATTTGATCCATTTATCACATGTTTTATCCATGCTTCTTTCTCTTTTATCTCATCACTCACCTTCCTCAAATCACTATTATCGCAGCTCTCATCTTCGCTTCCTTTAATTATATCAAGGAATGTCTGCTTCACAATTCTGTCCTCTAGACTATGGAAAGATATCACGGCAAGCCTACCCCCCGGCGAGAGGCAATCAAAACAAGAATAGAGGGAATCCTCAAGTGTCTTCAGTTCATCATTCACAGCTATTCGAAGAGCTTGAAACACCCGGGTTGCTGTCTTTATCCAACCTTGCCTTCCACCTGTTACAATGTTGATTGAAATCGGTGATTATATTTCCTTGAGCATAATTGGTATTTCATGCATGATATTGGTTACAGTATCTAAAAGACATGCATAAATAAACTGATGGCCTTAGAGACAACTAATCAAGAGGCACAAAATGGAGAAAGATATACCTTTCATTGCAGGAGTCACACGTCGAATAAGATTGAGCAAGTCAGTAGTGGAATGCAATCCACCATCTAACCGGGCTTGAACAATCTTCTTTTGCAGATTACGCCAATTACTTTCTTCCCCAAAATCCCTTAGGACACGCCCAACTTCAGATTCTGGCCAAGAATTTAATATATCCTCTGCTTTAAGACTTGCCTGTCATATTAGGCCTGTTCATCAGTTACACAGGAAAGAAAATTATGAATGACTCTGCATCAAGCAAGCAACAGTATCATTCCACAAAATACTCATCTACACCAAAGCCGTAATCCTGACAAAGCAGTTTACAACCATATACGCTTTCTGCAAAATGAGCATGTTGATTTTTGCATTAAACTCCATAATGTCTAAAAGTATACCTGTGGATCCATACGCATATCAAGGGGACCATCAGCTAGCACACTGAATCCTCTCTGGGGATTGTCCACCTAAAAACCAGGACAAATATAAATAAGAAAAGCCAAAAGAAAAAGGGTCATCAGTTTATTTTAAGTTCAATAAAGCTTATCATTACAACTTTAGCAAGAGAGAGTTTTCCTTTTTCAAATAAATAAATAAAATGCAATTGCTCTACCAAAAATTAGAAGAAATCAAATTTTCCGTTTCTCCCCATTGGAAGTTCCAAAGATAAAAAACACCCATGCACAAATATTGGAAACCAAACCAAGCAACGCAGCAAGTGGGCCGATCACGTAACAGTATAGAAGATACAAGTTCAAGAATGAAACCTGCATGGATGACATGCCCAAGTCCATCAAGATTCCATCGATGCTACCATCCACCAACCGTTCGTCGCCAGTTTCCCTAAGAGCAGACTTGATATGTCTGAAATTCCTTAGCAGCGTAAAAACTTTTACACCACCATCCAATTGCTTTTCTACTACAGAATTGATTCGAGCTTGAGCCATGTTATGTGCCACAGGATCCACATCCATCCCAACAAAATACTTCAACTCCGCATGCCCATTAATCACCTGTCTCAACATTCATATACAAATTAACATCATCACAATGTCATTATCAAATAAGAAATAGTATACATGCCCAAAATAAATGCATAACATCAAATTAGTCTATCAAAAAATAAAAATCATATCAAATTCTCTCTACATGTTATACAATAAGAATTAATGGAAAGACAATTGTCCTTGAACACATACTTCGAAATACTCAAGGGTCTAACTTAATCTCGACTCGATGGTCAGTTGCAATGCAAGATACTCCTTTCTCTGATAAGGTTAATAAGATAGTAAAACGAAACACTTGCAATTTCAGAACCAAATTGAACCCTTACTCTAAATTATACTAACTAATAATTAATTGCACAAAACAAAGGTAGCAAAAGAAAACCCCTAAATTTAAGAAATCCGTGCAAAATGAAGGCATTGATTGATACTAACAGCGGAGGAATGACCGGCGGCGCCAAGGGTGCAATCGACGAAGGAAGTAAGCGAGAGATTGGAGAAAACGTCCAAAACTTCAGCGAGCATAACAGGAAAATGATGACGAGATTCAGAACGGTCCATTACAGCGTCCATGTCGAAGTCCTTATCGGAACGGGTCCTTCTCTTCTCTTTGGCCAACGCCGATTTTTGCTTCTGCTTCTTTGTTGAGGTGGCGCTGCTACGAATGGGGCTATTGACAGTTGAAAAAGAAGAACAAGAGAGGGAAGTGAGGTTTTGAAGGCGGTTGAGGAGGATGGGTGTGGGTGAGAGCGATAGTAATGATATCTTGTAGAGCATTGCCATGTTTCCAATTCCGATTATTCTGCTTCTGCTTTCGTAATCAAAAACACTGGCACCAACCAGAACCTGAGAGGGGCAATTTTTTTCTTTTAAAAGTGATCTAATCCTACAAAATTACAAATTCTATCACTTTACATAATTCCTCAATTAATGATACTTTAGTTGTAATAGTAACTAGATTTAAAAGCGGAACTAAAGATTTAATTTTTTAAATTATTCTTCCTGTCCAAATAATTTTAACATCAAAGTTTATCCAAATAATTTAGAATCACGCGGTTTTTTTTTCTCGCTTTCTTCTACTCTCGCGGCGCTTCTTCTTTTTATTATCGTAAATACCAACAACACCACCACCTCATCCTCATTTTTTTCTCATTTGAATTTCTTCTTCAACTTCCTTTTTCTTCTCTTCCATCGTCATCATTCTTATGATCATCATCGTTATCGTTATCGTTATCATCATCTTTTTTTTATACATATCATCGTTATCGTTGAATTTTTATCATATTGATAATGTTGTCTGATCTAAAATTGATTTTTGATGTGTTGTTATTCATGACTCAGTCTTGTTTGTGTGATTATTTTTTAATGGAGTTAATTGTGTCACAATCGTTATATAATTTTTTATTTATTTTTGAGTTAATTGTGTCGCAATCTATTATATAATTTCGGTTCATTTCTGAGTGAATTAAGGAGCATTTGGACTCGTTGTCTTACACAATTCAAAACTCGTTCTCCTCATCTTGTACTGCTTCTATTTTATCTTTTTCTTCTTCGTCTTCACCTTCTTATTTCATTTTTTCAATTTTTATTTATTTACTCTTTTGAGAGGAATAAAACCAAAAAAAGGAAAAGAAAATATCAAACAAAAAAGAAGAAACCATGATTCAATCTTGTTTGTATGCTTGTTTTCGAACTTGAGTTTATATGTCGCAATCGTTATGGTAAATTTCGATTCATTTCTTAGTTAATTGTGTCGTAATTGTAATGTAATTTCGGTTCATTTCTGAGTGAATTAGGGTACATTTAGACTCGTTATCCTGCACAATTCAAAACCCTTTCTCCTCTTCCTCTTCATCTTCTATTGCTTCTTCTTTTTCATCTTTTTCTTCATCTTCTCATTCTTATTTCGTTTTCTCAATTTTTCTTGATTTACTCAAATTTAACACAATTTCTGAATTCTGCAGATTCTTTACTATTGTTTTCTACTTCTTTTTCTTTTGAGTTAATTGTGTCGCAATTATTATGCAATTTCAATTTATTTCTAAGTGAATTAAGCTCATTTGAACTCGTTGTCCTACACAATTTAAAACTCTTTCTCATCTTCTTCCTCATCTACTTTTTATTTCATTTTCTCAAAAATTTTATTGATTTACTCAAATTTAACACAATTTGAGTTCTACAAATTCTTTACTATTATTCTCTATTTCTCTTTTTTTCTGAGTTAATTTTGTCGTAATCATTATGTAATTTCAGTTCATTTCTGAATGAATTAAGCTATATTTAAACTCATTCTACTCAATTCAAAACTCTTTCTCCTTACCTTCTACTATAGTAATAGCAATAACAGCAACAATAAAAGAATGACAATGAGGAAAAAATACGCAGAAAAAAGAAGAAAAAGGAGGAGGAAGAGGAAAATGAAGAACACGAAGAAAAAGATGACGACAACACCCCATGAACGTAAATGACTAGATTAAAAAAATGATATATGTGCGTGTAATCACACTCTTTTTAATGAATGGTTTTTGTTGGTATTAGGTCTACTTAGTTGAACTTGAATGGCAATATTGCTTGGACGTGTAGCAGATCTCTGATTAATTTATTGGCATGCAACTATACTTGGGACGCTGAAAATTCCCAACAGTGACAAATTTCTGGTTCTCGCATACTGAGTAGCTTGTTATCCACAAAACTCAGCACCAAAATAATGCCTAAGATGTAAATGCTCATTTATCTAGAACCAATCATTAAGCTACAAAACCTAAACCTCCAAATCCTAAACCTTATCAGTTGCCATTCTTTTGCACTCAAACTTATAAATTGTATTCATTAGTGTGGCTTCGGCACATAACCATCGACTGCAAAGTTCCGCGTGGCAGCTGGAATAGCTAATCGAATCCCGTCGAGTTCAGGCTTTGCAATCACTTGGCAACCCAAACGTGAACTGTATTAACTACCAAGATTAGTCTGGGAAGAATTTAGGGTTGAAATACAAACTATAGATATAAGGGATCCCATGTTCAGATTAAACAAACTCACGTTTCGGAAAGGCCAAAAGCTAGGTCCAACATATCATTTTCCTCATCAGTTGGATCTTCCAATTTGTTGTAATATTCTACATCCTGCACAAAGTTCAGACTCAAGCAATTTGACACTCACGTATGTGGAAAATAATAAGTAATTGCATAAAAATGATAAATTAATTTAATTTACCATGACTATAACATGGCAAGTTGAACATGCAAGTGAGCCCTCGCATGCCCCTGCAAAACAACATATTATAAAACTCGTGAAAAAGTGAACCTAAGCTGAATCAATAGTAAATATACTACTATGCAACTTCCATAGCCCCAAAACACAGACTCGCAAGCTTAGTTAAAAAAATAAGGGTGTATGACATGGGTCAATATATCCATTATGAGTAAGGTAGCAACCAGAGCAAGTTATCCAAACAAAAGAAATTATTTTCAAAACAATCAAAATATACAATTTAGTGTAGAATGAAAAAATTGATAATATACAATTTAGTGTACAATTATTTTCTTGCCTTCTAGTTCAATGTCGTTTTCATGTGCAGCTTCTAGCATGGACATTCCAACAGGGACTCGAATATGTTGTTCCTCCCCATCCTTATCAACAAACGTCACAGATATCCTGCACATAGTTGGATCAAAGACTAAGAAACTAAATGATAAACATGCAAGAAACTAAATGATAAACATGCACTTTTACCCCTAAGCTTTGAAGATATACGACCATTCATCTAATTGAGTAAGGACACACTTACACAATGCATTGTGTTCATCTAATCCAATATGTAAGGAATATAAAGCATTAATTGTGCTGTATGTCTTATGTAAAGTTAGCATTGAACAACTATTAAAATGTTAGTTTAGCATTTGATAAGTATTATTGTCCTCTGCCAAGAGCAATGGAATGAAAGATGTTTCAAGAAAGTATGACTGAGAGCAACAACTCAAGACTTGCCCGGAATCACTACTAGTGCCATTTAGGCAGAAGTACCACACCCCAACATCAACTCAACTCATTCTATGATGGTAAAGTATTACAACCCCATGGTTAAGAGCACAAAACCAGACTGGTAAAATGCACACTACGAGATTAGCATTCTTTGCATTAAGTTCTCATATCCCATTAAAAATTCAACCATTACAACTTAGTAGTATAAGCTACAAAGGTAGATTACACACAAACTGTGACCTTCCCAATAAAATTGTCTGAACCATTATAAACCAAAATCGCATAACTTTTAACTTCTCCAATCAGGGTGAATCGTGCAAAAACATAGTAGCTAATCCTGGATCAAGATGCAATGTGGCCTACTCAAAAACTGCTATAGCTGGATAGTGGATGGAAAGCTGGCCGCCAACTTGAGAAGTATAGATAAATATTCCCAATTTATACAAAATATATATATATAGGAAAAGCAATAGAGAAGACAACAGAGTTTAAAGTGAGAAACATAGAAGTATGATACATAGTCTATGGGAAGGCTTTGGGATAATATGTTGAGCAACAGTAAAGGACAGTGCCAGGGGAGGGAAAGGGACAAAAATAGAGAATTGAGGTGCAACAATGAAATTCCTAGCTCCAATTGTGTCTCAGTTTAATTTGGGGAAGGCAAAGTGTGAGTTTATATAGGTATATCATGTTACTTGACTACACTCATCATGAAAATGCATACACTGCTATAGAAAAGGCAATTTCAATAATATTTTCAGATAAAAAAAAGAAGACTTACGTTTCCTTTTGTTCATTCCCTTCATTGCTAGTTGTTGATAGGAAATTATGTTTTCCAATCATAGCTCCATTATATAACTTATTAAGAGAAAGTTGTTGAAACTGTACCTAACAAAATAATAATAATAATTAGCATTAAAAACACAGATATAAACATGCCACAGAAAAAAAAAACATCTTATAAAACTATTTAGCTAATAATCCATAAATATATATACATATATAATTTTAATCTACATGGCATCCACAAATATCATAGCACTTAATTTCCAATTGGAGAAATTTTTAAATATACATTATTCTAGAAATTCCAAGTTTTTAATATATCCTCACATACTCCCCATTAGATTCCTTTTTCTAGTGTAAAATTCTATTACAACATTCAGAGATTTACATATCCCGGGGTTATTTCCTTTACCAATTGCGAATGTTGTCACAATGAAATCTATCTCTAATGACAAGAAATCGAAAGCAACGAAATCTGTTGAGACAAAATTATGAAAAGCAAATGAACTCATTTCCAAAACAACAGAAAAATGCTAAATTAATTAACATTTCCAAAATAACCAAAATCTAAATTCCCATTCTTGTGTCATACACAAACACATCAGTCATCTCGACTTAATGGGACAACATTCATGATTACACTCCTCGACACGACGACACCCCTTGAACTGGTGAATGTCTAATCTTATTATCAAGCTCACCTAATACATTCAAAAGCTTCAATTTCTATGAATGATATATAACCTTCCATAATTGTGCATCCATAGTTACCATTCCGTTCAATAAGAATTACATCATACTCGTAAACAGAACTTCAAATAACAAACAAAAACAGATTATTCATAGTATCAGCCAAACAAAGGCCAAAATTGAATTCTTATACTAGTCTTTGCTTCATCAGTAAACTCGCCATTGATTGAAATCTAGTATTTGTTTCCTTTTTTTTTTTTTTTTGGCAATGGTTACAACAGCCAAATATCATATACAGAAAGCCAAGAGCCAAATTTAGATATCCAAAATCGTAAGATTTAAATTGAATGATTCAATCATACTTACTGCCGGAGGTTGCAGGAAACTGTTTCTGGTGCTTTGATTGTATCTTCCTCTATAAATGGATGCATAATTCCCTGCCAAAATGATTTTTTAGAATCATGGATTTAACGGAATTAGATATTGTTGACATGTAATGGACATTATGTAAATTAAATTGGTAATTAAGAAAAAGGGAAGCATAAAAAAATAGTTAAAAATGCAGTGATTTACTTGTGAAGAGGCGCTTGGCGATCCATGGTCCAAGTCTTGGAAGTCTTGAACTTAGCATAGGAGTTGATGAGGGGATTACAAAACCCTAAAATCGCATAAATAAAATAAAAATAAATAAACTCGCATAGAATGATGCTGAGACAGATTCACAGGGCAAGGGTATTAAATGATGTGCAGTGGAAAGATTTTGCTTCTAGAAAAACCAATATATAAGAAAATTGGGAAAACAAGATATATGAGTGTTTGAAAAGTAAATGGAATATGCATTAGGAGAGAAAGAGTAGAAGATAAGCACCAAGCAAGAGAATCAGAGCGTAAAAAGCAGAGAGAGAAGTGAGAGGGGGGAAAATGGAACCTCGCCGCCACCTAGGGGGGAAGAAGAGTGCAGCCGCCGCAAAAAGCGAAGAAATAAGAGAGAAGAAGACGAGATTATTATCGAAGTCGGAAGATGCCTCAAACTCAAGAAGTTTCTTAGGTTTTTTTTTTTGGTGACTAAGAAGTTTCTTAGGTTGAAGTTGATACTTGAGGCGGTAAGATAACAGTAATACTAAGAAAAAAAAAATAAATAGATGTCTAATTTATTAGAGTATATATCTAAATGGATTCTTGAAAATTTTTATATTGGATATTTTTGTATTTAAAAAAATTTACTACGTTGAGATTTTTGAATTTTATAGAAATAAGATATATAGATTATTGTGTCATACTTTTGAGAATTTATTTGTTTAACTGAAAATATTAGATTTAACTAAGATAAAGAAACTTATATATTTTATTTTTGTAAAATTTAAAAACCTCAATGTAATAAAAATTTGTCAGGAACTTATTTGGGTACATACTCAATTTTTTTAATTTGAAAACAAAAAATATTATTCGTACCAAAATTAATAATCAATATATTTATATATAAATACATATATAATTTAATTTATTTTTAATGTGTATTTGTATTTCAACATGTATTTTTATATTGATGGCTTACTTTAGTGGCTAATTTTAGCGTACACGTAATAACGTAGTTATTCAAAAATACATAAGTTTTTAACTAATTAAAAATATAAAAATATTTTTTATTTTTTAAAATATGAAATATTTAAGTTTCTCTGTCCAAGATATATAAAAATAAATCGATCTTCTAGAGATAATAAGAACAAATTGTAGGTGCAGGTTCTAACTCATAAATACTTCCGGATTTTCAATCACATGAGTAGCATCTAATGGCAATAATCGATTTGGTATGATAAGTGGACTCCTCTCAGTAAACTTTATGATCTAACACATTTGTGGAGCAATGGGGCTTGGGAGGAAGAAAGACTTGTCGCGCCAATTTCTCATAAAAACAAACAGTTTCTTCATAGCATTTGGTCTCTGCTTATGTCTGATTTGAAGCCCGGATGGAATTGGTGGCCTGCAGCTTTAAAGATTTATAGTTCTAGAGAAGATTATCGTTGGCTCTTGAAGAAGAAATTAAATGGGAATGGTAATAGCAACTGTAGGTGGATTTGGCATTGTAAT
This sequence comes from Arachis ipaensis, assembly GCF_059453495.1. Taxonomy (NCBI): domain Eukaryota; kingdom Viridiplantae; phylum Streptophyta; class Magnoliopsida; order Fabales; family Fabaceae; genus Arachis; species Arachis ipaensis. The sequence goes on along the minus strand of NC_142441.1, from coordinate 144,811,024 downwards.
TTTCCAGAAAAGATAAAGATGATGATGTGGCTGGGTTTACAAAATGCGTTTCCGATGAATACCTTCTGTAACACCCTATCACACAAACTTTTACGCTATAGTCGTAAATCAGTGGTAGTAAGGCATTACGATACCTAAAAAAATACATACATATATTTAAAAGATAGTAATATAGCTAATAGCCTGTAAAAAAAATAACGAAACGACAAGCGCATCTCACTCAAAACATCAAAGATATACTGCACCGATATACAGAAAAAAAAAAAAATATATATATATATATATATATATATATATATATATATATATATATATATATATATATATATATATATATATATAAGATTCAAAAGGAGATACATAGTAAGTACTAGTCTCGACCCCCGAAGACAATGCCGGTTAGAAACTACAACACATCCCAGAAGTACACAAAATAAAAAAATACATGTTTCTCCAAAATCAATCTCTAAGAGGGATATACAAAGACATATTCAAAAGTGAAAAATATAATATACTAAGATACAAAATAAAATCCCAAAAGAGTGTATTCGCTTCCGAGAGAAATCTAGCACGCTCAATAAGGTGTCTTACATCCTGTATCTATAAAATAAATAGTTCCACAATGGGGTGAGAACCCAAAGATTTCCATTAGAGTAGTAATTCCAAATAGAGAGTATGTAAAAAGATATGAACCCACTAGATAATTCTAAACTCCAACCAACACAAAATTCAAGTCTAAAGTCCTTTCTAAATCCAAACAGGAAAAATCAAACTAAGTTTCAACTAAACTAGTGATTTCAGACTCTCAATTATTCTCCATACAAGTCATCAATTCTCTCCATGTCATAATGATTTAATCTCAGTAATTTAATATCCAGTAATTTATTTAGTAGTAGTAACAAGCACAAATAGAGAATTTCAAGCACAGACAAAGACAATTACAGCAAGTAAGGCAAATAGGAGTTAAACAGAAAATATTCACATAGATAAACCAAATACAATGAGCATACTCAAACAATGTTACTTAAATGCAGATTATGCATGTTTGTCCTACTAGCCATGAGCTTACGTGTCGGTTATTAGGCTAAGTCCGACACAAAATTCGGTTGACACCCCGAATCGGTCTCTCGATGCGCATCACCAGGAGGAATTATAAATCATGGTACCATTATTCCAGCGGAAAGCTCTGTCTCACCTTCTCCCGGAAGTATAAATGTTTCAAACAACAAAGAGTGCCGTCTCACCTTTCATCCAAGAGAACGTGGGCGTTACGTATCGCTGTCCCCACATCACACTGCAACCACAGAACAAGCGGGATGAGACATTTGTCCTTACCCAGTACAAGTGCCAAAGCAAAATCAATTCAGTACGCAAACGGGATAACACCCAGACCTTTCTAATCCAGCCATTCAGACCACAATAAATCAACAATATCAGTGTCTTTTAGTAATTTCATAAGTGATTTTGCTTATTAACCCCAATTTGTTATCTATTGCATTAATTTGAATTCATTAACCCCCAATTCATTTATCGATTTGCTAATTTTACTAACACGTGAGTGGGATGGAACCTCCGTCCTCATCGTAGTCGGGATAAAACCACCATCCCACAATATTTTTTTTTCGGTTAACTAAGTGTTTCATTCCAAAATAATTAAATTTAGTTCATTGAACTTAGCCACACCCTATCCAAGGCTTAAAAATGAGTTATCGAGATTCATTTAGGGGTTACAGAAGTTTACAAGAGTGCCGGAAAGGCCAAACAGTTAAAAACATGGTTTCTTCAAGAAAATATGACTTGTGCGTACGCATCACCTCATGCATATACATGACTTGCTAAAACTCTTTGATGTGCGTACGCACACCCTTGTGTGTACGCATGAGTATTTACACCCATTTTGTGTAGTGCGCACACACCATACTGTGCGTGGATACGCAGACCAAAATTTCTGATGTTCTGCATAATCTCAAATTCTAGATTTTTATACCAGTTTTCAATCCTTCATAATTTTCTCTATAAAATTCATTTTCTTCCATTCTTAGACAGTTTTAAAGTTCTTTGCACCATCTTCAATTTCAGATAAATTTTATGCAAATCCAAACTTCGAGCACTAAGTTATGGCCCGTCGATGTTGGTCTAAATTCTGTTTTTGCTAAATTTATCCTATTGCCAAATTTTACCAAATCTCAATTCAATTTAGTTTCAAATCATCCCAAAAGTATCTCAACATAAATTTATCTAGTTCTATCCATTCAACACCTAATCAAAAAGTTCCAACACAACAATCCAACTTTCCAAACTTCTATCAACAAATCAATCACATGTTAATCACCCGGCCAAACCACATCATTCCATAACCAATCAAAATATGGCAATTATGCAACTTATCAAATAGAAAATACCTCACCCTATCACGGTCTCCGGTCTAATTTCATACCAATCGATATAATAACAACTATACCACAACATGCATATTCAATCTCAATCTTACCATCGTATAGCACTCACCAAAAACTCAATTCACATAATCACACTTCATCATCAACACACAACATTCAACACTATCCTAGGATAATTAACCTAGGTTTTCACAAAATGTTACATAATGTCTATTCGAAATTAAAACTCGTACCTTCGTTGACGGCAGTCTCAACCTCGAAAAAACTCTTCTCCGACAATTTCAACCTCCACCGATCCAAGCTCCACCAAATTCCTCACCAATGTGATCTTTGACTCAATTCCGCACCGAATTTACACAAATCCAATCATATTCAATCTAATCACATTCAATTTTCACAACATTCACACAATGTTCATAAGTAAAACTTGAAAAAAATAAAGAGAAAAGGTCTACTTACCTTATTTCTCATAGTCTTGGGTCAAAATCTCGCTAGAACTTAAGATTGAGCCTCCCTTAAACATTCAAAAATCGAAATTTTCTCAATACCCAAACTAATATGCGAAATTGAGGATAAATGAAGAATGAGGCAAGAATTTTAAAATTTCTTACCACAATAGTTAGATAGAATCGAAGAGCGCGACGAGAGTGACGCATAGCTGCAAATGAGTCTTCGATCAGAGTTAGGATTTGAAAGTTATGAGGATTGAGTGATGTGATGAGTAGTAATTTAGGGTGAGCCTTCACTCTCTTCTATTTTCTGTGGAACTCTAAATGAAAGGAGGAGGAAGGAATGACTAAATTCACTAAGTTATGAGGGTCATGTATGTGGGCTTGGGCCCAACATGAGTCGTTTTGTGATTTTCGGTCCGTTGGTCAAACCTAAGACCAAAATTTTTAAGATAAGTGTTTTAATTTGTATTTTAGATATTTTTATTTTTTTCACATTGTAAATTATTACATTTTTAGCCATATTTTCTCATAATTAATTTATCACTTAATTATTCGTTATTTAACTGAATTTTACACCTTCCGTTTCAAGCGTCATTTAACTGAGTCGGATAGATGTTCGAGATGCAATGAGGATTAGGAAATAATGGAGCATTATCTTAGAGACTGTGAAATCTAGAGTCATTTGAAAAAATATTTTCCTTTGTTTATTGAGTCATTTGAAGATACCCCTTTGGAATTTTGGTTTCGAAAGGTCATGTCGGGTAATGAGAAATTATTTGGGATGAGTCTTTGGTGAGCGTAGAAGCATTGCTGTAATGATCTTTTTTAACACTAGAGATCAATAGTCAAATCACAAGGTTGTTGCTATAACACAGATAACTGCTAATAATTTAAGAAAGTTTGCTAAAACCAGTGTGTGCTTTAGATCTTTTAAGAATTGGATGAGGTGGGAACCTCCAGCAGGTAATCATTTTAAAGTTAATTGTGATGCGAGACTAATTTTTTATTGGAACTTGGCTAAAATTGGTTGTCAATAGAGATTCTAATGGCTGTTGAATTTTGGCTTGTTCTAGCTAGTAGTTGTCTTCTAGAGTCTACTGTCTGATGTGAGCTTTTTACTATTTAGAGGGGTCCAGTTTTAACTTGGGATTATGACTTGAGAGATATTGTGTGCAAAACGGATTGTCTTGATATTTTGCACCTATTATACAATTCGAATAATGGGCATAATTCTGATGTTGATATTCTTAATAAGATCCAAGAGTTTATGTCAAGACCGTAGGTTGTATATTTTGATTGGATAACCCGTGAAGCTAATACTTGGCGGATTGACTAGCGAGATATGGTGTGAAGACTCATCTTACTCATGTTATTTGGTCCGAGTCTTGTGATGATCTACAATAACTCATGCTTGATGATATATAGGATAAGCGTTTTTTTTTTTTTTTGTTTTGCTTTGTTTCTTTGTTTATTTACTAAAAAAAAACGATATTCTAGAGAGACTTAGTGCTTGTTTGGGTGTCATTAAGATAATAAAAAAAAGATTTTTTTTAATATTTGTTCATTTTTTAGTGTGTTTGGTAAATTTCTATTAGTAAAAATAAAAACACTTGAAAAAAAATATATTTTTTGAGAAGCTACCGTTTACATCTTTTTTTAAAAGATATTTTTTAAAAAAAATTTACATAATAAATAAACAAAAATGTATTTTTATATTGTTATATCCAAACATAATTGATAAATAAAAAGTCCAAACATAAAATTACTTTTACTTTCCTATAAGATTTTTCAAAAAAAAGATAACTCAAAAAAATATTTTTTTTCAAAAGTCTACACAAACAAATTCTTAGACGTCTCACATTTTAAAAAATAAAAAATATTTTTATATTTTTAATTAGTTAATAATTTATTTATTTTCGAAATAAAAGTTAGAGACTTGTTTGTTATTTACACTAATATTAAATTATTGTCAGCTTTTAGCAAATAATTTCATACGAAGATTTTTTGTATATAAATTTCTTTCAATTCTTTAATTTTGAAAATATTTGAATACAAGAATATTGTTAATTTATTATCAGATTAATTATGTTTTTAAAAAATATAATTATAAAAAATACTTGATAAAAGTTCACAAATTCACAATTTAAAAATCCACATTTCATATATTATAGCTCGATAACCATTAACAAAAGAAAAATATTTTAAATAAAAAATGTTATTCTTAAAAAATTTCGTTGAATAATTCAATTATTTTCATGATTATCATCTTGCAAAGTTACAGCAGCTAAAAATAAAAATTCCAGAGGTTTACAGCAACTCAAAATTTATATAGTTTAACCTTAAACTCCAAATGTAGAGAAGCACATACATCAGATAAATAATCATAAATTCAGCTTTGTATTTTCCTTTTAACCATTAAAAATCAGTAAATCATAATTCAATCCTTGAATTTATGTATATTGTAATGTAATTTGTTGATTGATGCTAAAAGTATGATTTTTTTTATATGATTAATTTTAACATGGTATAAAACATGATAAAAAAAAATAAAGTTCTTCCTGGGAGTGTTAGACCAAAAGAATGAAAACTAAAAAATACTCTAAGGAGTTAATTTTTTTTTGTAGAAATGAATTTGTTGGATTTAAAATATAAAAAATATCATCTAATTAAAAAGGAACTAAATTAAATGTTCCTCTAATAATGCTACATGTCATAAATTTTTTTTATCCCAACACCTTTTTGTTACGCATACCGAAAGTGGTATCAGAACTGTTAACTTAATTTGTGAAGATTAACTTTTTTATATTTATTTTTAGTTAAATAAACTTAAAATAATAAAAATATAAGGAAAATACATTTTCACAATTATTTTATTTAGTAACTAGCCTTTAAACAAGAAGAATATACTGGATATGACATTGTAACTATTGGACAATGTATTTTCCTTTAAAATAACTTGAGATTATAAAAAAAGATTTGAATTCATTTTCTAAAAAAAATTTCAACAATTAGGAGATCATCTCTTTTCTTTTCTCTTTTCTAATCTTTCTCATTATTCTTTATTTCGTTCATCAATTTCAAATAAAAAGATAATAAAAAATAAAATTAGCATTCAGGAACAAGTTCTATTTAACTATTGTCCACTTTAAAAAAGTTCATTTATTCTCTTACGATATTAGTAAAAGTTTCAACACTTATTTTTTATTACTATTTCTCATTTTTTATTCTTGTATGGTCTATGTCACTAATAAAATCTTTTTCTTCACAAATTTATATACCCTTAATCTTCTTTTTAAATTTTTTTTTACTTAATTTAATTTCATAAAAATACACTCGAATTACTTGTAAAGATTGCAAACCTAAAAGGTAGAGATAGAATAGCAACATATAATATAAAAGAAGCAGGACAAAATAAATAAAAAACAGTAGTATCATACCAGGCAAATTAACATGATCCCTTTTAGTTTGATTGTTATGTAACAGGTACCTTTCACATTATACACAAAATTTTTGCCCATAATAGAAAGCAAAAGACTTAGAAATGATCCCTTTTATATATTCAACAAGGTCCTATTCTATTTTTAATCTTTTACTAGTATTTTTACCCGTAATACTATTACGGGAATATAAATTTTTTTAAATTACGTCGATCCTGGTATTATAGATTATGACACAAAAAATTTATAACATTAAACTACTATTATAAAATGGTCGTAAGGGACAAAAGTCTCCGTCGACTAAGAAGACCAGAGTCTTAAACAAAATTAAATAATAAATTTTTTAGTTATTATTTTCAAATGAAAGAATTTAATTTTTTACTTAATTTTAACATTCGTTATCTAAAATTTGAAAGAATTTAACGTGTATATTTTTATATTTGATTAGATATTAAGTTTGTTGTACAAATAGAAATAATTAATTTTTATATTTGCTATTTAAAAATAATATTTTTTCTATATATATAAAAATATAATTAGATATTAACATAAAAAAAATTTATATTGATAGTTATAAAATTAACTTATTTTTTTTAAAAATAATTGAATCTTAATTTTAACTTTTAATCACAACATTAGTATTTTTTTAAAATTATATGTAATAAATATTAAAAAAAAGTGAAAATATATATTAAAAAGATAAGCAGTAAAAATTTAAAATTAAATAAAAAATATGTATATAATAATATTTTTAATTTAAATTATATTATGTTGTTAATTCTATTTTTCGTAGAACTTAAAGGTAGAGAAAAATAAAGAATGAGAGAAAGGAGAGAGAAAGATAAAGAAGAAGAATGAGAGAGGGAGTTTGTTAATTTTGGAAGCTAAGAAAATTTTTTATTTTAATTATAATAAAAATATCTGGTGATACATTTTGATTTGTCAAATTACTAATATAAAATATGAATTATAAATTATATATAGAGTGGGAAGGATAAAGAGAAATAGAAAAAAAGAGAGAGGTAGATAAGAAAATATAAGAAGAATGTTCACTAATTTAAGAGGAAAATATTTTATCTAAATTTTAATAAAAGAGTGTCATGTGACACATTTTAGTTATTAAATTAGTTAGTAATATATAAATTTAATATATAATATAGTTATATTTTAATTTTAATTTTAATTTAATTTAAATACAATTAGAGAATGTTATGTTGTATATTTTGATTGTCAAATTCGTAATTAGTCATTGATAATGATATATAAGAAAGATAGAGTAAATGAAAAAATGAAAGAGATAGAGAAAGGAAGAGAGAAGAGAGGAGAGTTCTTTAATTTTGGAGGGAAAGATTTGATTTCAATTGTAATGAGAGAATGACATGTGGCACATTTTAGCCTTAAAATTAGAGATATATAATAGATATAATAGATATAATAGATGTACTACATAACCACTTATTCCTGAAATTTCTTTAGAACACAAATTACTAGCATTTAAACATGTTTTTCAAAACACCCCATTTTAATGTCACATAGGATGCTTTAATTACATGGCTACACTCTTAGTCCATAATAATATAAACTCATATGCTGCATAAATTTATGATCCATACAGTTGCTTTTATAGTAGTACTCTATTCATACTAGCAGAACAACTTATTTTAATAATATAAAGTTTTGTTAGTTTGTTAACTAATATTTTTTTAAGTAAATAACCAAATTGGTTCATACAAAATTACTGATTTTTTAAATAGATTATCGAAAGAGTTTTTAAACTAAACTTTGTGTTTAAAAATTTAAGTTAGTCAGAGGTGTCCGCGGATCAGATCAGATATGGCCGAAAATTCGATCCGATCCGCACACCATCGGATATGATATCCGCACTTTTTAGTGCCGGATCCGATCCGATCCGCAAATGTACGGATCGGATCGGATATATCCACATAATTAAACCTTCTCTTTTTAATCATATTTCAATGTAAAAAAATTCAATAAAAATATTTCTTTCATACTTTTCAACTTATTTATTCTTAAAATATTTTTAATCAAACTCTTTCTGAATAACAAAAATAAAATAATATAATATATGAATAATAATTACTAACTAAAACATACAAACAAGTAAATATAATACCAAACATATATATTTATTTATTTTTATTGTGCAGATCTGCGGATCCGCGGATCGGATACGCGGATGTAGAGCAGATATCCGCGATCCGATCCGATCAATTTGCGGATCGGATCGTATCCGCAATTTTTGGATCGGATGCGGATATTTACCGCGGATCTGCGGATACGATCCGATCCATGGACACCCCTAAAATTAGTTATAGTAGTCTTTTTATAATTTTTATTATTTATAGTGTCATAATTTATTAATGTAATATATTAAGTGATATTACAGTATATACTTGACGGTTTTAATTGACAATTAACATAATAAATTTATGAAATTAAATTAAATCAACTTTAAATTGAGAGATTCTAATAATACCTCAAAGTTTCTTTTAATTAGACTTCGATTTGATTTAATTTTATAAATTTATTATATTAATAATTAATTAAGATGTTTAAATGTATATTATAGTATCATTTAATATGTCATATTAGTAAATTGTGATGTTGTCAACAAAAAATTACAAAAAACTATTAATGTAACTAATTTAAAATTTTCAAAAAGATGAATTTAATTAAAAAATATTTAAAAAATCATTTTAAAAAATAAGTGTTAAGCGACGAAATTGACTATTTGCCATGTGGTATTGTATAAAAGAATTAAATAATATTACATCTATAACAAGATGAGTCCATTTATGATAGAAATTCATCCCAAATTGTGTTTATGTAAAGTTAATATTTATAAATTATTAGATAATTTTATAAACTTAATTAAATTATTGTCTAACAATTTTTAATTATCAACTTTACATAAACACAAATGTACATTACTCTTCACCGTCCGTCTATACATGGACATATATTGAATTTTTTTATATATTTAAAAAAAATAATTAAAAAGGGAGCATGCATTCCGCATGGATTTGGGGCCTCCATCGAGTTTGGGAACAGTGAGAGCCACAGCAGTACGGGAATACTCCATGATTCCATCACTCTCCGCTCAACAACCACGACAACGACAGCAATAACTACCTTTAAGATAGGAACCAATGGCCTTTCACTGACTCACATCACAACCAAACAACACAGAAAAGGGAAACGAAGAGGTCATTCATGGAGGTTAAAGCCAGAGCTCCAGGCAAGATAATACTCTCAGGGGAACATGCTGTTGTTCATGGATCCACTGCTGTTGCCGCCTCTATCAACTTATACACCTACGTTACTCTCCGCTTCTCCACCCCTTCCGGTACGCTCTTTCATTCTCTCTCTCTAGATCCATTCTTGATTTCATTTTTCGTTTCTGGTTGTTTTCAATTTTGTATGTATTTATTTATATACAGACGATCAGGATTCGTTGAAACTTGTGTTGAAGGATGAGGGTTTAGAGTTCTCGTGGCCGACTAACAGAATCAAACAAGAATTTCCGGAATCATCAGCTGAGCCGCAATCTCCGGCGCCACCCTCGTGCTCCGTCGAGTCTGCCAAGTCTATTGCATCTCTCGTTGAAGGACTCAACATTCCTGAGGCCAAGATCGCTATTGCTTCTGGTGTTTCTGCTTTCCTTTGGTTATACACTTCCATTCATGGGTATTATTCTTACAAATTTGAAATTAGCGGTGGGGAATGTTTTTGAAGTATGCAGTAAATGTGTTCAAAGAGTATGCATTTGTTTTCTTTTTCCAATTCCAGAAATGTTTAAACAGCCAAGAGTTACTTTGCGTTCCTTGATTATTGCTGTAATAATTGGGTAATATTATCTAATAAGTGTATAATTAATCATGGATGTTACATGCATGAAACTGTAGATACTAAGTTAAATAGGTAATTTTGGGTTATTTTCTCCCTACTATTACCGTTCCAATTTCTAAACATGGCAAGGACAGTGATATAGTTTTATTTTGAAGTTTGAACACATACCAAACGTAGTCGTGTGAGTTGTTTTTCTTAATTTCTCTCTGCTTATGCAGATTTAAGCCTGCTACTGTGTCTTTCACTTCTGAACTTCCCATGGGTTCCGGCCTTGGATCATCAGCCTCGTTTTGCGTGGCGCTGGCGGCTGCCTTGCTCGCCTGCACTGATTTTGTTTCTCTGGATTTGAAACAACAAGGATGGCAGTCTTTTCAGGAGAAGCAACTTGATTTGGTAAATAAATGGGCTTTTGAAGGCGAGAAGATCATCCACGGAAAGCCCTCTGGAATTGACAACTCTGTTAGCGCATATGGTGAGCCCTGACTTTGTCAGACTTTAACACATAATTTCAACGTGTGTTTCTGCATTTTGAAGGTTTATATAGTCTGAAATGGTGCAACTGAATTGAGAAACAACATATCAGCTATGATACAAATACTTCCGTTCATTTCATAAAATTGCTGTATTTAAATAAATGGATGAGTCCAGGCATGATCCATTATAACATATTAGTATGTGATTGGGAGATCTATATACTATACAGATTGTGATTCGTTTGAAATTTTCAATTACTTTGTAGGTTGTTCATAGTTAGAGTGTTAAGTTGTTGCCTCTGAATGCTGAAGTTACTTGACTTTTGTTGTTATTATCAGGTAACATCATAAGTTTCAAGTCTGGTAGCATGACACACATGAAGGCAAATACGTTACTGAAAATGCTCATAACTAACACCAAAGTAGGGAGAAACACGAAAGCATTGGTGGCTGGTGTTTCAGAGAGGATGCTAAGGCACCCGGACGCAATGGCTTTTGTGTTCAGTGCTGTTGATTCTATTAGCCAGGAATTAACCTTGATTTTGCAGTCACCAGCATCAGATGATGTTCTCTCTGTAACGCAGAAAGAAGAGAAGATAGCGGAACTGATGGAAATGAATCAAGGTTTGCTCCAATCTATGGGGGTTAGTCATGTCACAATAGAAACTGTTCTTAGAACGACATTGAAGTACAAGTTGGCTTCTAAATTGACCGGAGCTGGTGGTGGTGGCTGTGTTCTCACACTGCTTCCAACATGTATCCTCTTTACTCCTCATCTTGATTCTGATTCAATTGTTCGCTTAAGGTTTTCCATTATCTGTTATATATATACTATGATTCTATTATATAAAGAGATTCATCTTGATAACCACTTTTTAGACTTCTACACCAAGTTAGATGTCCAGCACACAAACATGATAAGAACACTTGCCACCCACATTTTAGGCTTATTTGCATAAAGATTCTCTGCACTATCATTCATTTTATTCACCTTACCTTAGTTTTGGGGTGGGAGGGATGGATGGTTTCTTGTCTTTTATACAATTGTTACTTGCACAAACCATGTTTTGTGAATCCAACATGATATTACATAGCTTTCTAATTATGAAATGTATCTTGAAGTTTATGTTATGTATCTTTTCCTTGACATGCTTTTAATCAGTGTTATCAGGTTTCGTTGTTGAAAAAGTAATTGCTGAATTGGAGTCATGCGGGTTCCAGTGTTTCACTGCCGAAATTGGTGGGAAAGGTGTTGAAATTAACTTTGAAGTGTCATCTTGATCTTTCTCTTTTGTCCGGAAGGATTACCATCGGTGATTGAAGATCTTCAAAATAAATAGCATGAAAATATATGCTTCAATCTTTTTGCATGTAATTTCTAGCATAACTTTGGATTTGTTGGTACTCGGAACACATTTTTTTGTAACCGTGAATTGGTGAACACGTAGTTCTTAACACCACAATTAATTTTTGTTCCATACTGATCTCTGTTATTAGCACTAGAAACTCTTCCTTTGCAAATGGATGGCAAACACATATATTTGGTTTGATGGTTTCAATTACGGTTATGTAATTGATTATTTTATGTATTTATTATTGGTGTACTGTTGAGATTGTCTCATATTATTTGAGTTTGTTTGTATTATCTAAGATGACTGGTGACAACAGAGTGTTAATGCCAATTTTAAACCCAAACTATTTCAATTCTTTCAGAGGTATTTTTGAAACATAAAGTAAACTTCAGGCACAACTTAAAAAGTTTTTGCGTTGAGTACACTTTTAAAACTAGCTACACATGCCGTACTTCTACTACTTCTGTCTTACTATTACTACTGCTAATTACAGCAGTTCCAAACGCATCAGATAATTCATCTAACAACCTCGCTATGTCAATACCCCAACCCCAAATGAGTTCGAACCTTCACCCACAAATAAAACATAAAAGTCACCATAAAATAACCCAAAACACCAAAGATGGTAGCCACCAATGGTTTCCATTTAGCATAAATTAATTTAGCCTTCAAAGTCCAAATCCTCATTTTCAATCTTGCAACTTCAGCCTCTTGTGTTGTTACTTCTCTATTTGCTCAAGCAGAGAACGTGCATTCCTTCCCAATCTGCAACATAAACAAAAAGCGCTTGAAGAAATTCAAAAAGACATTAAAATAAAAAACACTTAAAACTTATATCAAAGTATACAAGCCCCAAAATCTCTAGTCGGATTCTCTGGTTTGACCATCTCAATATAGGGGTACCACAATTGCATGTAAGTGTTCCTCATCGCCTATTGCTCTTTTGTGATGTAGAGTCTTGGAAAAACATGGATTTGAGGAAGAAGAAATAAATTCTAGGATCCAGATTGGAATTTTTATCCTTTAATTTTTTAATATAATTTTTAAAAAACAAAAAATAAAATTTTTTCATCTGATTCAGATACCTAGTTGCCACATCACGGACATAATTGATTTATCGTTCGGGTATATTTAATATAAATTTAAAACTTTTGAAACAAAATTTAGATAAAATTTAAGAATATTTTTAAATCTTTTAATAATAAGAACAATAAATATACTTTTTTTTTTTTAATAATTATGAATCAGATAGGCGGCTTTTACATATTCTTTGAAAAGCTATTAGATAAAGATGGTTATTGTATAAGTTAACGTAGCAGTTAACAATATATAGTCTTGACCGAATCATCATTCGAATAATCTAATCCTGTTATTAAGAATCTTACATTTACTATTTACCAGGAACACTTTTCTTTTAACTGAAAACGGATGGTGAATGCAGAATGCGTGAAACAGAAATTGATCGATCCAACTGCAACTTAACGCCCTAACAGTGCCTCATAGTAGACAAGCTGCATAAAATATGAATTTTGCATGCCCTTGATTTTCAAATAGGTAGCCTCCAATCCGTTGAAGTTCAGCTCAAGAAACAAGTTCACTCCAAAATTTGCCATTATCATGGCATACCAATATAGTGCGTTCAATGCTAGCTAGGGGCTAGAAATATGAATTTACAAAGATGAACTGTACCACACTATTTCATGTCCACTAGATTGATTTTTCTTTAGATATTTACACCTAAAAACATTACAAAGCATACATCAACCACTAAGATAGCTTCCTAAACAGCCTGGGATGAAGCATTGGAGGTCAAAAGTGTTCCCCGGAACCCTTCCTCGGTATGCTGTGTATCCATTTTCTCATCATAAAGTTCCTCTGCAAAATTGAATGATCAATTTTCAGTATATGTATTAAAGAATTATAAGTAAATAACCAATAGCAAAGTAGCTAACCGGCAATATCTCGATTTTCATGGATCTCAGAATCCCTCACTATAATCTGATCTCCAGCAAATATGTTTACATCTGCAAGTGTAGTGTATTCATCATCAATGTCAATTGTCTTATCGCCCTTTTGTAGTAACTGATTTTCCTTGACCACCTGGGTATGGAGCAAAAAAATTAGAAGCAATACAATAGGTTATTAAAATACACAAATTTATCCACTAAAAGTAAAACCACCCCACATGAGAAAAGAACTGGTTATCCAAACACCTAAGATATGTGAAATATTTTCTTTCATGTGTCTCGACAAAAACATTTATTTTAAATTGAAAATCAGTATGCGTTTATATAGGAGTTATTTACATTTCCAATGGGAAAACAAAACACGGAGTAACCAAAACTATTATAGAATTTATCCATACCACAAACTGGATTCTTGTACAAGAGAGGATGAAAAGTTTCACATAAAATCATATTCCTCAATCATATCTACATACATAACTTCTAAGTTTCTCCATCACTCTCACTCTGCACAAATATGAGCACACACACCTATATAAAAGACTATTTGTTCATTTGTTCCAATTAGGACTATATCATTCAAAAAGCAGGATGCTTGAACGCAAGCACCTGGATTTGTTTAGCAAGCACATCCAAGAACATGGTTAAAAGGGAGAGAAAAAAAAAATCCTATCTTAGGATATTATAAATATGCACAAGAAAGTAGGCTTACCCCAAATGATTCCCATATCATCATTTTAAGCTGGTAAATTGATGTCGAAGCAGAAACTTTCAGACTAATAGAACTCCCATTTTTAGTTTTACGGGTGCGTTTAGAAGCCCGCCGTTCTGTTTCAACAAAACCCTTCGAAGCCTCCAATATTGATCTAGGTACCTCTTTTCCACGGACAAGTATTACAGTTATGTTCTCATTGCAATAGTTTAGCTTCTGCATCAACTCACAGCTTTCTTTTTCTCCAATGCAACTTTCACAAACCTGCATATTGAGAAAGAGACAGAGATACTTCAATTCAGTAGTGCAATATATTATCAATTAATATATTCAATTAAACATAACACAAGGATGTAAGGCGTGTAAGTTGTATAACTTATTCAGAACAAAAGATGGACCAATGGAAACACCTAAAGGGAAACTAGGGAAGCCAAGGATATGTCCATCAAAGTACATATAAGTTCATACTATCATATTGGACTATTTCAACCAAGATATGTACATACAGAAGGATAGGAGCCTGCAACGGCATTTTCAACAGATTGAGGTAGTATTTTGCATTACCTCTGGACAAGTCTTGATCACGAATTGTCCATTCTCAGTTTCATTATTCACTTTATCTGAAGAACCCAACTGATCCTCACATACTGGCAACTCTTCACAGGATCCAATCAAAACATTCTCTGACTCGTCAATATTTTCAATTTTGGCAGATATTCCTTTGGCCTCATTACCACCCCATTCTTCACATAAAAGTTTCCAATCATTTTCAGATATAACTGTTACACCACTTGCCTAGAATCCAAAAAAGATAATATCAAACTGAGTCATCAGACTTAAAACTGCACTTAAAGTTAGATCATTTCAAAAAACAAAATCTTGGTATTAGAAATTATAATATATTTTTCCCCAAGTAAAAAAATTTATATTTCCATAAGTAAGATAATTATCATGGTAAGCATGAATAGACACACATTTGTGTTGTCTATGTCATTTGACTATAGTACACAATGTCATCTTTTCCTCCTATTCAAACTTACAGAAGACTCTCTTGGCACTATAGCACTGCGTCTGAAAACCAACTCAGGAGGCCTCTCAACTAGTCGTGAGTGCTGTAACAAAACAGAGGAAGAATTACAATTAAATTTCACAAAATGGAATTGCTAAAATTGAGCACACCCAGTACAAATTGTGAGTGCACACCTAAAGTTGTCTCAAAATTTAACAAGATATTTGCAATAATAAATTCTGCAAACCACCTCCATACCACAGAACAAAAACAGAAAACACAATAAAAAGCAAGGTGGAGTAACACGGTACCTTTTCACACTTCAGTGAATCAATTACCCCATCTAATGTTTCAGGTTTATCTGAATTCTTTACGGATGGATTAACATAATTTCTCCATTTTGAAATCCACAAAGATGGAACTAAGAAATACTTGCAATGCAGAGAGAGCGGCATACTTTTACCCAGGAATAGTTTCTCATGTTTCTGACGTTGTCTTTGCTTCACTAATCTGCAGCATTTAAGCAGAAGTCACATTTAAAACTCTATATATCAACTCTAGATCAACAGCAACCATCAAATGAAACGACCTCAATGAATCCTCAAAGCAAGCCACTTCAGATAATTCATTACTGCATTCAGAACACTCTCTGGAGTCAAAAGGGAAAGTAGGGCAACCCAAAGGATCATCAGGTTTTACAGAGATAGAATCTTCATATAAGAAGAGCCAAAAATCCTCAGGAACAAGCACTCTCTTAGCACCAGCAGCTTGTTCAGGCATAAGCTGCCCATGTGGACAGCTAATAGCTGCTGTTGGTCCTGCATCAGCTTCAGATGGAGCATCAAGAACTTTTCGTTTCCACCATTGCTGTAACCTATGAAAAGTAAGTTCATCAGCACAACAGGCATTAGTGTTATTGCTTTTGATATATGTTGATATCATAATGATTAATGAAGACATTGCAGTGAACTTAAAACAGATCAGCACCGCTGATAGATATCTCTACAACAAAACATATTAACTGTTTCCACAACACAACAGATAACACAACTAGTCAGCATTCAATAACCACTCCTTTGTTCCTGGAGGAGCAAAAATGGTATGAAAAGAAGATTTTGGTATCACACCATGGCCTGGAAATGTAGTACTTTCCATCTTCACAATTTCCATCTAGAACATCCCGTGCAAGCTGCTTCAGTGATTCCCTTCGATCCCGATAGGTATCAGCTGACACCACATTCCGAGCTCCTTCAATCAGACAATCCCAACAGCAATCATCATGAGAAAGTGTGGGCCCCCCACCATGCTGAATTTTACAAGCCAATAAAGGAACATGTTATGAACATAAATATCAGCAATAATGGCAGAACTGGAGTTATCAATTAAAAAACCATAAAAATAAACAGCTTCTGAAAATTTTCAGGCGGATTGCAATTGTATGACCTTACTATTTATGTAATCAGGAGTTCATTCAAAAAAGCAAGCTACATTCTCCCATAAACAACATATAAAGAAACTTACTTTCTAGAACTATCATTTGCCAACATGCTTATACCCCTTCAACCCATATATTACAAAATTTTCCATGATGACATTGCCAACAAGAAAAAAAGGATAAGCTTCATGCTTCAAGAAGAAAACAGCCCAGAGCATCAAATCCCTCAGTAACCCTCCTATAGGTCATAAGAGTTGTCTTGGTCCCTCTGACTATTGATTACTTTTACATTTCATCTTATATACTAGTATATCCGGCATGAATGTCAAACAGCAGGAAAGGGGGTGTAGACAAATCATTAAACACACTAAGCAAGTAACTAAATGTACCAAAATGCATCACAGCCAACAACAATGCAGTTACCTTAGAGAGTAGCTTATCCCATGCTTGAGAAGACAATCTTTTCATTGTGGTAATCTTTGATACTGGGACTTTCCCATGTGAACATTGAATAGATGTGTTGTCAACAGCACTGCATCAAAGTTAGAAAGTAATATATAGATTAAGTTATATCATCATACCCTAATAATTGAGTAATTTACCCGAGGAATGTTTGATTGTAGACAAGGAGGGGAAGAAATCGACACTGTATAACAAAAATCAATTGAAGCATTTATTATAAATAATAAATAATGGAATAAAAGTATGCACCAACGTTGGAATGATGTTGTCAGCCCACTGGCGAAGCCAGTCACTATAAATCCAAAAAAATGGTTGCTTCAGTGGCTGAACAGGGGCTTCAGCTAAAACAGATCGAACTTCCTGTCTCCGCTCATTGATACGACTCAATTCTAACTCTTTCTTTTGCTTGTACTGCTCACAAGCATCAAGATATGAGGCATTGATATTTTTAATCTCTTCACGAAGATGGAAAGGAAGACAAGCATCATCCTGGGCAGTAACTGCATCACGCTCTCCTTTATGGTTAGTACCAGAAAACATAACACCTTTTCCATCAACATCTTTCGAACGTTTAAGATGGTACATCAACATGTATGCATCGCTAGAAGAAAATGTCTCCACATGGGAAGAGTGAGACAGCGTGGCATCTAAACCATTCCCATTACTGTCAGCTATCTTTGCTTCAGAGCAATTACTATGAACTACATCAGTCTTGGCCAATTTAGAAGTAGAATTTGAAGCTTCTTCACCAAAGGGATGACGACCTAAGTTAGTGACATTCTCATCATCAAATTCCCACCATTGCCCAGTATTTTCATCCTTAATATGAGCAATGTAGTGACCACTATTAACAGCACTTCCCTTGTGAATTAGTACAGCTGACAAGTCATATATCAACTCAAAAGGAGATGATTCAAACAATCTATGGCGCATATCAAGTTCAGCAGGAAATGAAAATGCAGAAGTAATTTTCTTCCTTGTTGTAGTCTGTCATAAGGAATAGATAATAACGAAAAACAATAATCAGAACACAACTGAGTGATTGAGAAAATTAAATTTTGCTCCACAGCATGAAGGACAAACCCAACACTACTAAAGTGCACTAAAAGAAAAAAATGGCATAAAAACTATCATCATATGAAGACTAAAGAAAGATAAAGCATAATACTATTAACAATTAAACATAGTTTCACTCTTTACCCTAGCACATCAGTAACAATAA
Source organism: Arachis ipaensis (assembly GCF_059453495.1). Lineage (NCBI taxonomy): Eukaryota > Viridiplantae > Streptophyta > Magnoliopsida > Fabales > Fabaceae > Arachis > Arachis ipaensis. The sequence continues at coordinate 144,792,237 of NC_142441.1, read as the reverse complement.
AAAAGGATGTCAACATTTAAGAAAGAAACTAGGAACAACATCTCATTAAACTTATGGGGCAAAGCGTATGTTTGTAAAGTAAAGCAAACCATTCATGGTTCTTTCCCTATTCTGCTTAAGAGAAGTTGAAACTTGAATAATAAAGACAATCTTCAGAAAACATATTCTCCTCAAAGAAAACAAGGAAAACAAAAAAGAATAACTGGAAATAACAGAAAATAGATATCTTGCATCCCTCTGTGTGTGAAGACAGACCAATGTGCATGAATTGTTCTTTCTGTTGATGTGCTTGGACCAAGATGTTTGGTAAGTGGTAACGTTGGAGTAGTTTTTATCTGATTTGAGGTTAGGCATGGAGAAGGAAACTTACAAAGAAAAGAGACAGCTCATTTCGCGACACGGTGCATGGCAAAAAGAACTTTCTATTATAGTTATTTTCCTTTCCTTATAGGATATTTATTCTTGTATTCTAATACAGTAACACTACTTCTCTATGTCCATATTATACACACAAGGCAAATAATAATACAACAACAATGATGATGAATATTTAGTTGTATAATCCTCACAATAATAACAGAAACAGAAGGACACTCCTGAATTTACTACAATACCTTTGGAAGAAAAACATATCGTTTAAGTTGAAAATTAAGTACTTCGGGCAATGTGCGGAGCTTGATGCTACGAGTTGCATCAACTCTTGCTCTACATGAGTCGCAATAATATTGGTTGTCTCCATGAAGCTCTTCAATAGCAAGGTAATCATCTAGGCTCTCATATAAACTTTGTAATCCCTTGACATTCAACTCCAACTCATAGAAGTCTTCCATTTTCGAAGAAGCTTCAGAGTCTTTTCCACATTGTGAGCACCTGCATAATAAAGAGATGGAATTAAATAATGTGTAATAGTCACAAACATAGCTACAACTAATCACACATATATGAAACATGAATGTAGGGAGAAGAAAATACTTGAGATCATTTGAACATAAATACCAATGTCACTTCTGACTTATGAAGCACAAACATTTCAAGAAAGGGCTGTGCAGGAAACATGTTGAATACTTTGTTTTAAGAGTTAGAGAAATCACAATGGGACACTACAAAATACACATGGACACATCACATCTTGTTATGCCACCATGTCTGAGTCAGTGTCATGTCCCATGTATATGCTTCATAGCTTTTGACCAATTATGACGAAATCATTCTACACAACCAGTACCACGAATTACTTAATAATTTCAAACTCCAAATAGTACTCAAGACTAATATAGAAGCCAGATTAGCACAGAAAGATGATTAAAAGCTCATTGGTAATAAGAAAAACGAAAATTCCTTCATTGAATTCAAACTCAAATAAATGGGGAGACCCAACAACCACAATGAATAGCTGCATTTATGACATTAGAAAAATGATTCTTGTGTGAGAGTGCTGAGAAGTTAAAATAAATAAAAGAAAAACATATCATATATGATAAGTCTACAATTTCAAAGCCCCACCCAACAAAAAGTGAAAATGGAGATTTCTAAACTGTGAAATATCAAACTTAACAGAAAAATAATTTTGGATTTCTTGATAATTATTAATGAAAAAAATGATCCTATATCAAAAAAATGTTTATGTAATCAATATGTTCATCAAATCACTGATTCTTACTTTGTCACGTGAGACACATTTCCACGAAAAAGATCTTGAACTATTGTTCTTGCCTTTGCAATTTTGGAATGGCTCAGGCAACGCTCCAGCAATGACAGAAGCAATGTCAGGAACTCATGGCTATCCTGCTGAACTCCATTGTCTAACTCAAGTGTTTTTACAAATGGGGATGAATCTATGAAAGCCATTTTGCTAACATGCAACTGTACAAAAAGCCGAACCAGCTGATTTAACACCGGTTGCTGTTGCAAAACTTCTGGTTCTACAGAAAATATGCCTTCCCGGAAAGATTTATTCATGTACAAGCACTGAAGTATACTGTTGGCATAGCAGGTTGCACCAAGATTTGTTAGACCCGCAGGTGAAGAAGCAGATGCACGAAGATCCTTAGTTGGGTCGGGGCCAAGACTTTCAACAAAATCTGACGTCTTCATCCACAAGCCAGACTTCCGCGATCCATTTGGGGGAGGAACCAATGCACAGAAGCAATTTGGGTTGTCTTTAGCATTGACACGGCAACCTGAACAAACCGGCTTCCAAATCATATACAATTGGTTTATATCTTCTTCAGTTATACCACCCGTTTTGTGAATTTTCCTACACAAGAAAGCACATCAAAGGTCAAAACAATAATGAAGCACAGATAGGGAACAAAAAGCTGCACTTCACTCAATTCCTAGTATTTAAAAATTAATAAACATCTGTTACTAGTACCTCCATATTTCGGTAGTGTTATCAACATCATCCCCTTGCCTCTGCCTCTTGTTTTTGCTTCGCGTATTTGGTCTACTCATAGTAGAATATATAACCTAAAAGTGACAATCAAAGGCATGAGAAACCAACTTCGTTAGAGAAGAATAGAAGAAACAAATCAACACAACATTTTTCAGTTTTCACACCCATTAAAAAATTTTACAGCAACATTCAAACACATCAAATTAACTCAGAATCTTTATTTGTTTTCCCTTCTGAAAATTGGCAATGACCACTGTATATCAAAGAGCCAAGTATAATAGTTCTCATAAGAACTCTTATGATAATAAAAATGGTGATCCAATAACACAATATAAACCCAAATATTTAGCTAACAAAAAGTTCCAGCATCACTTTGAATGAATAAACTCAAAATTTCCCCAGAACAAAACTCTTAAGAAGCTTTGGCTTTATTCATGTGTAAATATACAAAACACATTACCGTAAGTTCACTTTCACATCATCATGATTCATTACACATCAGAACAAGCACGTCTTAGATTATAATAAACCCAAAGAACCAAAGCCAAACTGAAAGAGAACCCTAGAAATCTCAAACAGTGCAAGAGGAACAAAAACACAAATAAAACGAAGCAAAATCAACGTAGAATCGAAGCCACGATGAAATGTGAAACACACGTTTATGCTTCAATAAATAATAATAAATAAAAAATAAATTGCGGAAAACATTATCAAAAAAACTTCGGTTGATTTTTTGTGATATTACCAGAGAGAGAGGAAAAAGACGAGCTGCTTTGAAAGATCAATAATCACTTTAGGATTCAGGGTAACGAGGAAACAATAGCAGAGAAGAATAATTGAATTTATATATGACTTTTTTCAATTGATTCTTTTTAATTTTAAGCTAGAATGAATTACTGAGAACTGTAATTTTTGTTTTCTTCCAAATCTAAATCTTATTTATTTTTTTACCTTTTTACCGGAGGGAAAATGCTAGGGAGGGAGGGAATGGTAGAAAAGAGAAGAGGGAGAGTCAGAGACACGCACAGTGAATAGAAAAAGAGAGAGAGGGGAAAAAGACAGAAATTGGTTTTGAGTGGGTTTTAAAAATGAATGGGCCAAGTAAGAAGGAAGAAATCTGAAAGGGTGAATAGATGGGTCAAGTCCGAGTCAGAGCTTTTCTCTTCTGTGGCACAGGCTAGTGGCTACACACACCTAGCTAAGTTCTAGTGTTAAAACATTTTTTGGATACCATAATTGTATCATTAGTGGGTTTTCTTTTGTGTTTAATTGTATTTACTGTTATTTTTAGTTGATATATTTAAATGAATTTTAAAATATTATATATTATTAATTATTAATAAAAAATTCTATTTAAAATATTTTATACAATCAATTTTGTTAGATAATACAACAAACTACAGCCAACTAGTTTTTTTTTTAATATTTTATTTTAGAGAAAACATAAATTTAAATTATCACGAAAAATATCGAAAACTTAATAAAATAAATATTCAATATCTAAAGAAAATATCTACCACCAAATAATAACAAACATTTAAAATCATGTAAAATTATTTTAAAATTTTTAAAATTTATTTTAAAAATTTCAAAAATCGTTTTAAAAATTTGAAAACTAATTTTAAATTTTCCAAAATCATTTTAGGAATTCATAATAAAAAGAAATATTTAAAACATAAAAAAAACATTCAAAACCTAGTAAAACAAAACTTCCAATAAATATTAAAAAAATAATTTTTAAAAATTAAGAAAAGAAATAACAAATATCTAAAACTATTAAAGAAATCATCCAAAACTCAAAAAAAAAAAATCTAAAATATAAAAAAAAATCTGAAATTTAGAAAAAAAAACATTTAAAATTAATAAAAATAATCATCTAAAATAAAAAAGAAGAAAACTGTGTGCAGGAGAGAGGATGCGAGTGGCAGCTGAATCATGCAGTGATGCTCATGTGGACTACCTCATGAGTGAGGTCCAAGAGAACTTCAAACGTTGCAGCGGGCAACGCGAAGGCGGGTTTGATCCTTCGTGAGCACTTATGTGTTAACGGCAATAGAGGCAACGCGATGGCAAGGATGACACCGGCGCACCCACGACGTCACAATGAAGAGGACGACTACACGATGGACAGAATAGCAGTATAAGTAAAGTATTTGTAGTATAGTAAAAATGCATTTTTCGTCATTAACATATTTGTTCCTGGCAATTGTAATCTTTCGGGAGAATTGATGACTGCATCAAAGATGCATTTGTTATTGCGAATACTAGTACATCCAAGAATTCTAAATTAGTTAGTTTAAATAGTCCTGTATTGTAGAACAAGAGAGTATTCCGAATCTACACTGAAATATTGACAGCGATTCTCAAATATCGCAAAACCAAATAGGATACGATGAAATAAAATGCAATAAAAACAAATAAAAAATAATAAGAACGAATTACTTACTTTTAACGGTCAAAGCCAACCCAACCCTCTCATTTCAAATTCAAAAATTCGAAATGAACCAAACCTAGCGACACAAAACGACTGCAAGGGAGGACATGCGCGGAGACGGAGACGAAGCCGATTCATGTGAGCGAATCGAAGACACGATAGTGGCACGATGTGCGGGAGGAAGCAAACATCAAAGGCGCGACGGATGAAAGGAGAAGCAAGAGAGAGAGGACGAGAGCACATATAATGAATAATTTGTGACTTATAATTGTAAGATACAGATATAAAAAAGACGCAAAACTAAATGTTTTAAATTTTCAAAATCAGCATGGACAGTCCTCTTTCTTCTTTTCTTCATTTCTTTCTTTCTGTCTTTCTTTTTCTCTTCTCTTCTACTTTTCTTTCTTTTTTAAGTTTCATGTGTTGTATCAAACTAGTAAACATGATTTACATAAACAAATAAGCATGAATTGTAGATAAAAACAAATACAATAGATATATTTTGTATAAATTGATAAACCTGATAAAACAAATATTGAATATGAATGTTGAACAAAAACAAATATAAAATATAAGAAAGTATGAGAAGACAATAATTTTAATATACAATATATATAATAAAATTAAAAAAAATTAAAATTAAAAATTAGATCATTAATTAATTATTTAATTTCAAATTTTAAAATTTAAAAAATTAATATTAGCTAAAGTCTATGACTCACGTAATGGTTATTTGTGGTTGTGTAAGCAGCTATTTGGTTGGGAGGAGCGGGAGAATTGGCTTTGGCTTTGGCGTCAGCTTGTTCTGGAAAAGCATAAGTTTTTGGCTTAGTTGTGTCTTAAGGAGGCTCTTCCTACTGCAAGTTTTCGCTTTAGAAGAGGGATGTTGTAATCGGATAAGTGTCCAAGATGTCTTTCTAGCCAGGAACTGGTTTTACATTGTATTCGGGATTGTCCAAAAGCTCAGCTTGTTTGGCATAGGTTGGATATTTCTTGTCATCCTTTGGATTTGAAGAATTGGTTCTTGTATCATAGCAGAGAGTATCCGTTCAAGTTCTTTTCGGGACTTTGGTGGATATGGAGAGTAAGGAATAATGACATCTTTAATCCTCATGAAACTTGGCCTCCGGAAAAAGTGATTTGTCTGGCATTAACTTCAGAAAAGTAGCTTAGGAATATTTTTGAATTACAACGTCCCTTCCCTCTACTCTAAATGGTTTTTGGAATCCCCCATCCATTGATACTTTTAAGATTAATTGTGATGCTAGTTATTTTGGTTCGGGTGATAGTGTTGGTTTTGCTTGTGTTATTAGAGATTGTAATGGGAGTTGGCAAATGGGGTGTTTGGGAATGATTGAGAGTAATAGTATTCTTCAAGGATAATTGTTTGCCATTTGGAGATGATATCTCTTAGCTTGGGATGTGGGTCAACGATATGTTATTTGTGAGACAGATTGTGTGGAAGCATTTAATCTTGTTACTCAAGATGGTTTTGGGTTTATTGATTCATTGGTACTCAAAATAAGAGATATCATGCATTGGAATTGGCGTGTTGACTTTCGTTTGATTATGAGATATGCAAACACGGTGGCAGATACTATAACAAATATGGCGATGAAGTTACAACTTTCACATGTGGAGCTTCTTTCACTTTGGGAGGAGTTTAAAAGTAGTCTTAAATGGGACTGTCCCTCTATTTAAACAGTTCATTGTTTTGTTTGTTTTATTTTTCTTTGTTTAGTTTATTTCAGTCACACAAAAAAAACTCATTCACACTACATACAGTTATTCCTAATCTCACCATAATCTCCAATACACGTCTAAAACTCGCTGTCATCTTCTCTAGTCCTCACATCGCGCCGCTGCACTCCCTGCCGGCCATACCGATGCCGCCGCAGCCTCCCACCGACACCGCCTCCACCTCCGCCGGTCAGCCGACGCGCTTCGCCCTTTTTTTCGCTGTTCTCACGCTACTCTCCCGGCAGCCATAATCGCAGACGGCAAGTCCTACCTCCCCGTCGCGCTTTTATTGTGCCAGGTTCGTCTCTCTCCCGCGCTGAAAGCCAATGTCAAATTCGTTTTTAACCATCGCCGTCTCTCTCTTTTCTTGACCAACTTTCTCATCTCACTTGGATTATCAATATGTTTGTAAGTATCATATATGATTTTATTTGTTATAACTTTCGAGGATGTTCGTTGTGTTCATTTTTTGTATTTTAAATTTGTTTAAACAATACCATTTGTCCCATGTATTATTTGAATTAAAATGACTATATATTTTTGGTAGGATTACAATGAAATCAAATTTCTTGAAATTTGCAAAGGTCCTGTCAAAAATATCGGAAAAATAGTGTCAAGAACGACTGAAAACTGTATTAGTGAAATCACAACATATTATAGGATGATGGTCAGTTTAGTAGATATACAAATGGTTATTTTAATTGTTATGTGAATGATTATTTTTATTGGATTGAATTTAGTTATATATAATTAAAATATGTTAGACAATTTATTAAGTATGCGGATGATTATTTTTATCTTTGCGTGGATGGTTATTTTCACTATGGGTGAGCGATGCCGGTGGTGACGTGTGGCAAGCCAAGCAACAACGGTGAAATAGGATGATTATTGATGAAGGTGGGTCGGGGGTGACAGCCGATTGTGAGAGAAAAGGGTATTGGAGTAAAATGTTTTGATAAATTAAGATTTGAGATGGTTATTTTTTTGGAATAATTGTATTTGGGCCAAATTCAAAACTCATTGTACACGTTGTCAAGATTTCTCATTGTTCCCTATCGGATATTTAGTATAAAACAATAAATATGATATACTTAATAAATAAATATGATTTAAAAAATAACAATTTTCTTAAGTCTTTCCTTTATTATTTTTATCAACTACACTTATACAATAAACATATGGAAGAAGAAATTCTACCATTAAAAACTTATACTATAGTTTTTAGGGTTTCTCTATATTTGTTTTATGTGTCAAATTTATTTGTTAGTCGCTCCTTCTATTAGAGAAATTGAGAAAATTTGTGATAAACTTTGTCTTCTCTCTGTTTATTTTTTTGAGTTGAGAGTAAAAGGTTCAACAAAAAAACTAGCAAATCAAACTTCAAACCGATCCAGTTTCAGCTCTAAGACCATTTAAGGTTGAAAACCAGCATGAAACTGGTGAGAACTGGCAAGAACTAGTTCACAAAGAAAACTTTAAAATTTCAGCGAGCATGGTTTGAACTCAAGGTTCCAGCTTGTCACCAAGCTATAATACTTTTTAGTAATAAATATGCTATTTAATTAATATATAATAAAAAAAGTATAAAATTATTTTATATTATTTTAACTATATACTCACTTATTTTTAAAGTAATTATATTTTTTAATTATGAATAATTATTATAAATATAAATTTTATTAAACACCTACAAAAAAAAAACAAAAAATTTTATTAATTATAACAATTTTTTTATGATAACATAATATTTATTAATGTTATTTTTCAATAATTGCACATAGTATATAACAATATAATAGGTATGGAATAATCAATTAGTTATTAAAATTTTAAAAATAATGGTTACTATGGTATAAAAATAAAATGAAAAAATATTTATTACGAAGAAGGAAATATTAAAATTTTATATAATTATTTAAGTAAAACAGATTCTATTGGTTCAATCAGTGATTTATCGGTTAAATTAATAAATTAATAAATCAGCAATTCGATCACCGATTATGCTTTAATTCCTTCAATTATAATTTAAGGACCGCCGTGATCACTAGTTTACCAAGAATGTTATTCGTATACTAAAATCAGTCACCAATATATTTGTACATATGTGATTTAATTTATTTTTAATATGCATTTATATTTGAACATATATTTTATACTGATAGCTGATTTTGGTATACACTTAATATAGTCACTAATTTACTCGTAACCATATGCGAGTTAGACTCATTTTAAGCTTTTTGAATGCATAAGACAGTTTTGCATTCAAACAACCATTAGGTAGGTGAACATTCTGTGATTTGTCATCACCATTCAAAGCCTCAAAAGCTAAAGTGAGCAATGTGTACAAAACTTGGTGAAGTACAGTCAGACAACAAAACCAAGAGTAAAATACAGGTAACTTGTCAAATAATACAACTTACCGGTTGTAGATTATTCTCTCTTTGGATAATTGAACATTTCACATTTCAGTCTTCTTTTTCGATCAATTTCCAACATCATTGTCCCCAAAATTTCTCTGATAAAGTCCAAGAGGTAAACAAAGGGAATGCCTCAACGAAAAATATTTTCAGTAAAAAAAATCGCCAAAATTGTCAAGTCACGAGTTGAGACATGTAATCTATAAATTATAAATCACAGTTTCACAATTCTCAGTATAATATCAACACTATTCCTGTTACAGAACCAACAAGGGAAACAATACCCATATTTGCTTCCTTTATATTTGGTTGGAGGGTAAAAATTGAGTAACAAATTCATGAATGAGCTTCGTGCATAATTTTACACATCAAACTCGTTTATGAAAAATCACTCCTCATTTTAGCACCCCAACCGAACATACTCATAGTTGGTCAGCCTCCCGAGATAAGGGGGGCAAGACAGCTCGCAACAACAGGCCATCACTAAACGAGGCTGCCCTTAACTATTTTTCTCCCCTGAACTAGCCACTTCGGATACTTCTTCAATCTCAGGGGTAGCAGTATCTAAGGGATTATTGCTTTTGATTATGCTGTCAGCAGCAGAAGCACTAACAGTTTTAACTACTGCTTCACCATCATCTGTTTTTGGAAACCTCATATTTGGGGAGTTACCACTGGAGACACGCTCATCTGATTGCTTTGGTTTGTTTAAGGCGCGACAGTGTGGGCAATAGTAAGTAATAAATGGGAAATCCTCCTTCCGAGCAAGACCTGAAGAAACACAAGCAGATAAAAACACACTTCCTGCCACTGTATTCATGACACAATTGGCAGCTACACCACCATTTTTCAAGGAAATATATATAAATTGACAAAAGCCAAACCCAGAAACATGAAATAAATTCAGTGCACTTACCATTATGCATATGGCAGTTACCGCATATGAGTGCATATGACTGTGTTGGATCCTCACCTACAAGCAATGCTGCGATTCTAGCAATCCACCCATCTTGTGATGTTGAACTTTGAGGTTGGTGATGTTCAACAACTACAAGCTGATTGTGCTCAGAAGTAAGGGTTTGATCAGTTCCGGCAGCACCAACTAGTTGTTGATCAGGAACATTTGGAGTAGATGTCCCAGAACTAATGGATCTAGAATGCACTGTTTTCCGATTTCTAAGTCCACTAGACCTTGCAGGATCAGCATCAATGCTCTGCCCTGTTGGAGCAGCAGAGTTAGATTCATCTCCCACGTACACTTTCAAGCCAGAATCTGCACCCAACTTGGATGCCAAAACAGTTGCAGCAGCTGCCTTTGCTGCTGGATCTGTGTCATATCTCTGTGTAGATCACAAACTAAGTTAAATGGACAGCATTATTAAAGCAGTTGCAAACAACTACCATCCTAAGTTGCCTTCCAAGTTATACAATTCAAAGGACAGGACTATACTAAATTGAAACGAATTGGTTATATGTGATACCATTAATTTTTTCCCCTTAAAAGAAAAATTTCTCACTGTTAGCAACTAACATAATTGACATGCTCACATTGTTGATTCTTAGAGAAGGGGAGAAAAATAAATAAATAAAGACAGAACTCAAGAATATGAGTATAAGAAATTTCATTGTGTCCAACACCTTAGCCCATTTGGTATGCCTCATACTACAAAGAGGCTACTAAGCTCTTACATCATCAATATTGGGTGCAAAGCTTTATAAGCAACGTGATGTATAGGTCTTAGATGTTTTGACAACATCAATATAACGTAAAAGATGTTGAGTGCAAAATTCAGGCAAAATATAATCTGAGAGTACAAATGGTACTTATATCCATAAAAGTGCCTTCTTTATACTGATGATAATCTCAACTAAAAGTAACACAAATCAATCCCCACATGACCACCAAAAAGTCACTAGTTAAATGACTAAATGTTAGAAAGAACATAACAAAGAAAGGTAATCTCAACAAATCCAAACATAGAATGAAAACAAATGCCAGAGAAAAAAAACGTGGCCATGCCAGAAATAGACAAGCCGAAATTTCATATTCAACAGAAAATAACAATGTGAAATTGGGCAGCCAAATGGAAAGAAAAATGAAATGATAAATTGACAACTATAGAAAAGGAAGATGCTTAGTAATTATTAGTTGTTCCTAAGAATAATTATGTCATTTTCATTATTGACAATTTTTGGGTGAATAGTGGCAAGAGTCGTTGTGGCAGCAGTACCAGCCAGCAGGCCTTCTATCGGGACAAGGAAGGTCAGACTTTGCTTCTTATCAGGTGGACAAGTCGTGGGGGAAACATTTGTAACCCAATCAAAATGTTGACCAGATTTGACTACACAGTTATGCAAATGCATCAGCCACACGGTTAGATCTGATGGCATTTGCATACATGAGAAGATATTTCTTAAAGATGCACCATAGTTAGCCAGAGATTTTGATATTAAGGAAAATGGACAGACCAGTACAAACCCAAACAAAAACATTCATTCTGTTTCAAGCAACATGGAATGAAGTTACTGAAATACACCTAAAAATTGTTGCCTCAAACAATCACCTGAATGAGTTGTTGAGTAATGTAATAATTTGTCTTTTCTTTGAGCTCATCAATTTTTGCCTGCCTTTCAGCCCGAAGCTTTACAAGAATTTTCTGGTCCTTGCGATCACCTATAAAAATACATTTATATAAATATTCAGCAACAATGATCAGCACATGATGATCTACCAAATCCTAAAAACATGCATCTGTTGCAAAAAAACTGAATTATCAAACAGAAATCCAACGCTACAATCATCAGAATCATAGGAACAAGTTTCTTCATTATGAAGCTGAATATCAAATCCTGTTGCTTCAAGCATATTGTCTCTACCCAGAAGATCCATTCTAGATATTTGTGCACACACTTCCAAGCTTCAAATGAATATAAAAACTTATCAAGATCAAACACTTCTACTAGCATTAGCTGCAATATCACACTGTCGGAATCAACTAGAAGCACACAGAAATTCATTTTTAAAAAGCATCTATCCATTATAGCACCCACATACTTTTCCACTGCCATAGATAAGTAACTGAACGCAATAGCTTAGCAAGACAAGTTTGTTGAATTAAATGGCACAAAAGACTCACCTTTGAATCCTTATCACCCTAATTCAGAAAGAATAACTATAATACGTTCTATTATAATACAAATGATAGCAGCAATTCTAATGAAATTGAAAACTTCAGATCTCTTTTCATTTGAAAATTGTATCACAAACAAGATCAGAAGAATCTACAACTGCAGAAGCCATCAAATTTGGCAGTAAGAATTGGAACACATTAAATTTGAGGAGCATTTCTTGTCCTAGACACAAACTGCGAATTCAGCAAAACTTGAATAAACTCAATTACAGTAAATTAGACATACGAACCACTCCAATCTTATCTAGATGAAAAAGAAAAAAGAAGAGAGAAACAAGGTAGCTATTGCAACATTGCAAGATACAAGTTAGCTGTAAACATTTCAACACTTACGCATCCTTGTGAAGCTAACATACGTTGAATAAACAGCAGATGACAAGGCAGGCAAAAGAAACATTGGCAAAACTCGGATTGCTCTCATCTTCCAATTCATATCCATTGATCTAGTTGTCATGATTGCAAAACCTACAGCAACGGCCTGGGAGATGAAATCGTTTAAATCCAAATTGTCATATTTCAAAACAATAAGAGAAGAACGTCTTTTCCCACTATATAGGGGGTCACCTACACTGATCAGGTGACTCCATTCTATTCTGTCATATCCCTATACTGTCAAAGTTTTATATTTTTAATTTGATCTTTGAGATAGCTATCATGAGTCGTAGTTTGTAGTTTTTCGCATTTCAAGTTCAAAGAAACTCTAGCATAGAATGGCATGTTAAAATACACAAATTCATGTGAGAAATGATTCATGACAAACAAAAACACACAAAGATAAACCCATTCAGCCAGCAATGGAAAATGTACCTCAAATATAACAGAAATTATGATGATCTGGCGCGAAGTTCTCCGCCACGACCGGTTTCTCCGATTGACCCTGGCCATAACCGCAGCTTCCTCTTTGGAAATATACTGCAGCCTCTTCTCGAAATCATCGCTACGTCTTCTGAAAATCCCGTTCCAAATTCGAGAAATTAACCCCTGCTTCTTACTCTTCTTCTTCTTATTATTCTTTTCCTCCTCTCCATCACCAACAACAGCAGTGGCACCAACACTTTCCTCTTTCTTCTTCTCACCTTCTCCAACTACCTTATTCTCCTCACCCATTCTTTTCCCCTCTTTCTTCTTCCCTAAAACCTCAAACAAAATAGAAAAAACAACCAATTAGGGTTTTGTTGACTGAATTTCGCTGTTAGCTATGATACGGCACCGTATTGGTTGCGAGTAAGTGAAAGGTCAGCAATTCGTTAGGGAAAAGAAGCGACTAAGAATGTGAAGGAAAGTGAGTGAGACAAAGAAAGTGGGATTAACGAACTTGGATCTGAGAAGGTTCGAGAATCTTGTGGTACTGTGGTTGGTGGATCTATCTTAGGGGGAGGGAACCAGAGTGGGAAGCAAGAGGCTTTTAAAACGGGTTTTTGGGTTTCCGTTTCGGGGGGTTAGTTAATGGCTTAATGCCTTTTCCCACACGCGGGACACGGCAAAGCGTGCCACGCACCTTGTACTTCACGCTCTTGCCAACATTATTGCAACACTTCAATAACATCTCATCATCGTATGAGCTTCCATAAATTACTCGAAAATGATGGTTAAGTAGTTTAGTTAAATGAATTAAATATTTAATTTTTTTTAGTTATTGTTTTTATATAATAAATTATTATTTTTTTATATTTATCCGTTTAGGATGAGTTTAGTAATTAGTCTTGTTATTATCTTTAGTAATTAGTATTGTTATTAAAATTATTATTAATAAAATTTTTTAAATTATTTTAATAAAATCCATAATTAATGTATTACAAATTTAAATTTTATATTTTTTTATAAAAATATCTTCAATCGATAATTTTAATATATGTATTAGTTAAACTCTATTTTTATAAGCGGTCGATTTTTTTGTTTTTCTAAAATTGTAATATTTTATTTAAAATGATTATAATTTTGTTAAATAAAGTAAAATAAATATTAATTTTATTAACATAACTCAAAAAAGTAATATTTGATAAATTATTTTTAAAATTTATATTATTATATTAATATTAAATTAAATATAAGAGAAATTTTTAATTTTTTGATTTGTTAACATTTAAGTTTTTAAGAATTTGAAAATACATTTAAGTCATTAATCTTCTTAAATTCTTGACACATTGATCTTTAAGTCTAATTTGTTTTATTCAAAAAATTCTCTTGCCTTTACTTCTGTATCGACTAAATTAATATAATAAAAGCTACATTTGATTTTTTTGTTGGATTTAACATACTCAAGTGAATAAAGAAATTAATATGTCTAAATTTTAAAAAAATTAAAATCTTAAATTTATTTTTTAATGACCTATTTATTTTTTTTCTAAATATAATTAAAAGTAATTATATTTCTACTCTTATTTTTATTATTTTTCTCTTTTTAGATTTCGGAGATTGCATACCACATGTCATGGGTGGTTCACTGAACTTCCCCAACCCCCCAATAAATGAAGACCATGTGTGACAAATAAAATTAAGAATAAATAATTAAATGTCTCTCAAAATTATTTATTTTTTAAATTGATTTTAAAAGATTTTTTTATTTAAGTTTGTTTTTAAAAAAATTTAAATTAATTATATCAGTGCTTTTGTGGTTTCTAGTGATAACGGATCATATCATATACTTAACTGTTTTAATACATGATAAATTTATATAATTAAATTAAATTTAATTTAATTTAATTTTAAAAATATTAAAATTTTTAATTTAAAATTAATTTGAATAATTTAAAAAATCGATGATTTTTTAGAAATAAATTTGATTTGTAAAATTTAATTGAATGACTGATGAGGTGGCATGTTATTATTGGTCACTCATTAAATAGGTCAACTGGTTAGTCAAGTGATATGTCATCAAGATTTGGTACATCGTGGATAGATAAGAATGTGACAATTTTGGATACAAAGTTAAGAAAAGTAATTAAAGTTACTGTGAGAAATAATCTTTTAAAAAATTATTTTCTCTTAATAGATAGTTAGATACGTCACAAATACAATAAAAACTATAACTATTTAGTTTTCTAATAAAAATATAAGTATCGTTACATATCTAAATTTTTTTTATAAACTAAATTCAATCGAGTTAAATAATAAAACTTAAAATAATAATAAGCATAACTGATTTTTGTTATATTAAATTAATTTAGTTGGACTTAGTTAACAAAAAAAATTTAAATATATAGTATTATTCTAAAAATATGTTTTATTAAATATTTTAACTAGTATCCTTAAAATACTTGTGAGTTGTGATCAAAGCTAACGAATATAATATGGAAAAGTTTAAAATTGATTGCAATTTGATGTGAAATTTGAAAAAAACAAAGTATAAAAGAAAAGTTCTAAATTGAGTACAAAAAATTATTACTTGGAAATGATAAATTACACGCACACACAAGAAGTTTTTTTTTATCGTGAATAAAATTCATGGTAATAGAACATTACTTTTCAATCAAAAAATGACCAGAAACCTAAACTCCCAAAATCTGAAATTCTGAGGTATAATTTATTTTTTTCTTTTGCAGAAATAAAAAATAATTAGTTATATATTATTTAAATAAAAAATAATCATGGTGGAGCAGCCTGATTATGAGTAGAATCATGCCAAGTCTCCAATTTATTTTAGAGTAAATAGTGTGGTTCTAATTCATTTCTTTGGGTAAAAAAGATACCAAGGTAAATAAACTCTATAAATATTGGATAATAGGTTCCTAGAGATAAAAAACTATATTGAACACAGCAGTACATAAGAATTCATTCCGCCAAGATGTTATGCTAATATTTCAACGAACTATGCTAAAGTAATTAGTAACCTATGATGCAGAGATACTGACACGGACACGGACACGATACGATACGGAATACGCCGACACGCGGATTTTAAAATCTTACATGACAAGGGGATACGCATACATATAAAATATAAAGTATTTTATAGATAAATTATAATGATATTTTGATATTTTATTGATATTAAAATATAAATTAAAATTTTTTATTATTTTCAATGTCTTATTTTAATTATATCAAGTATTTAAAATATTTTTTTATTTTAATAAATAGTAATATATACTATATCTAAATTTATTTTAAGAATATATATTAAGAATAAGACCGGACACGCTGACACGTGATGGTATTTAGGTGTGTAAAAGCATGTCCAGAAAATTTTTTTTTATTTTTTATTAAAATACGGTTGGATACAGCAGACACGCGTGTTGGACGAGTGTCGGTGAGTGTCGTGTCCGACACGTGGACACGCGGACACGACAATTCAGCGAAGTGT